>NW_019385603.1:48870-146125 GCF_000671375.1 Centruroides sculpturatus
GAAGAAATCTAGCAGATAAAAAAATTTTAGGTGGGGATTAATATTTAATGGAAGCACGTAAACAATATAAATTCCATAGAAATTGAATTCTATTTTTCAATTTATTTTATCTTCTTTCAATAGTTTTTTTTTGGAATAAAATATTCAATAAAAATATATTTCTATCTTGAAAATTTAAAATTTTCTTATGATTAAATTTTTTTGGATATAAACAACAAAATAAATTATACACAATTTACATTACATATAATCAGTTTTTCTCATAAGCTCTAATTATAATATTTAATTAAAAGGGCTGAGGCCATTTATTTTTATGAGGTCCTAGCAAAAAATTGTATTATATTTTTTAGGTAATGAAATTTGACAAAATTTAATAAAAATTTTAAAGATATCTTCCTTAGTACACAAAAAATTCAATGAAATAAATACCATGAAGCATCTGTAGATGTGAGGCCTGAGCTAAATGTTTCTACTAGCTTCCCTGTGTGGAGCCTTGTTTTAAATTAATATTTTAAATAAAATAAATAAATTTTATATATTATAACAAACTTAAACATTTTATAATAATAACATTTTAGTTAAAATGTTCAAGGTTGTAGGAATTTTAATTAGATTACCAGAGCGATTGTTTAGATTGGATACTTAAAATAAGACCTTAAGATTCCAAGTTGACGTTATTCTTAAAAAATCGACTTTAAAGTATATCTGATTTGGAACCATTTTAGAAAGATGGCAATCTTTAAAAAGAGAGTCAACTGATAGAATCGTTATTAATTCTATTCCACGAGATAAAGGTATCAGCACCAATTAGGTACTAATCCTCGCGCAGATTATTCAATTGATGTAATATCTATCTTAATATTAAAGAGTGCCAATGCCAAAGAGTCATTGGACTAGATTCTAATCCGGTTTCTAACTCCAGATGCTTGATTCATCGCAGCAGCAACAAATTCGTAAACATAGACTCCTGTTATTTATGGAGAGAGTCATGAGTCATCTGTCGTTCCAGTTAATTTCCTGATGCCCAGATGCTTATTTTACACACAAAACCATTTTGGAATATATTTGAAAAAATTTACTTGTTTTAGTTACAAAATTATCTTCATCCTCGTTAATAGAAGTTATATTTTATAGTTCTTAGAATGAGGCATTTTGTCGTGTCATTTAGATGACTGGGGAATTTTATCGGAATTTAGAAATAAAAATTATTAAGAAATATTTTATAAAAAAAATTCATTCTTTCAGCTTATTTTTCAAAAAGTTTTTATAAAATTATTTTAAAATAATAATAATAATTTTATTAGAGTTTTTACAATAAATTCCAATTTTAAAAAAATGGTTGGCGAAATGTTGGCTTCCCTGCATTACTCTGCTTCTATGTGGAGAAGTTTAACTTTTCCTCCTTTTCAAGTCGGTCTTTCGAGCTGAATTATGCTAATTTATTCGTTTTTAATACGAAATTTTAAACAAAAACCGAAATTAAACGTAATTTACTCATTACCTCGTTTAAATAATAGTAATTTAATTAAATTTTTGTTAGAGTTATTCATTTTCAACGTTTTTATTTATTTATTTATTTAATTTTTATGTCAAATCTACGCCAAATATAAATTAAGTTCGATGCCCTCAGTTAAATTTATGGCTCTTTCATTCCTCACTTAAATTAGTTTAGTCTCCTATTAATGGATATTGATTATCTTGTTTGGTAAAGTTGCCTGGAAGGTAATCTCTTAATTTCCGAATTGCTTCTTTACACAGAAGAGCCAGCAGGCCCTCCTGTCATAAGGCCCGGCCTCACATTTACAGGACCCCATAACATTGATTTTTGAGCTCCTCTAAATGTGAGGCGCAAGTCAAATTATTGGTGAAGGCATCACATATAAACTTCCAAAGTAATTTATTCATTAATTACAAACATTCTCGTTATTTTCAAATTTTATTACTTTAAATCTCCAATTTTAACATTTTTTATTGCCGTTTTGTTATTTTTAATATACTGAAGGCCGCAGAAAGGGCCTTTTTCCATTTTTTTTAGACTTGATTATAAAGTATATAATAAAAAATTGGTTTATTTATGATTTGTTTTAATAATAAGTTAAATTAAAAATATCTTCAAAAATAATTAAAAAAGAGGCTTTTTAATACCTCATAAAACTTTACTTTTCCAATTTTAGAGCTGTTATTCGTTAAAAATGTCTATTTTTGTTTTAAATATTCAAAAAATCCAATCAAAGTTTGCCTTTCTGACTTTTTCTTTACTAAAACACTTAATTTATTTATCCGTCATTTTTATTGGTTTGTTATTTTGATAGGCGGAGTCTATTCTTATTGTCATGACGACCAAGAAATGTTTTACTTTATGTCACGTGATTTTGCGTGTCATGTGATCATGAAAACCAAAATTCTAGAAAATTCATAATTTATAAATAAATCCAAAAAAGCACGTCGAAAAAACAATCGTCGCGATCAACAATTAATTAATAAATTATAACAGAATTGCGTGTAAACCATTTAAAGAAACGTAATATAAAAAATAAACTATTTAAATAAGAATTAAATTGTATAAGAATTAGAATAAGAATTAAAATGTATTTATATTTTTTTATTAATCTGAATAAGAAATATTTTAAAATATAAAAGTACAACGAATAAAATCTTTTGAAATATTTCAATTTGTGTAAAAACCCTAATAGNATTGCGTGTAAACCATATTATGGAAAAGGACCACCCCTGAATCTTCTAGGGACCTCTGAAGGTCTTAATCCTCCGCTACACTTATACTTTAATTTCTATTAATTTTTAAAATCAATTTTTTAAAATATTGTTACAAAATTATAAACTAAATAAAGATTTGCATCGCTTTCATCCTAAAAATCTTGATATAAATCTTAAAAACTAACATAATATTAATTAATTTTTATAAAAAACTAAGTGTTAAAGAAATAAATATTATATTAAAGTTATATATAAATATCATATATTATTATAATAAGTATATAATAGTATAATATATATCTACATATATAAAAAATTTAAAATATGTATGTATGTAAGACAAAGGATCTATATTGTTTAACGTATCCGCACCAAATGAGGCATGGATATTCTTCAACACACTAGAAAAAATACTGTGGGGCCTCTCCCAATAACCCCTAAAGCCCACTTCCTCTTAATTTAAGCCCTAGCAACACCAGGCACACGCATCTACTCTTCAACTCCTTAAAAATACTGTAGAAAATACAACCAGCCCTCATTCACCTAATGTCACCCCCTGAAAAGTCAGAGCAACATCACCTATATGTTATAAACCATTATATAGTTATAAATTAATATTTTAAATAAAATAAATAAATTTATTTATTTATTTAATTTTTATTTTATTTATTTATTTATTTAATTTTTATGTCAAATCTACGCCAAATATAAATTAAGTTCGATGCCCTCAGTTAAATTTATGGCTCTTTCATTCCTCACTTAAATTAGTTTAGTCTCCTATTAATGGATATTGATTATCTTGTTTGGTAAAGTTGCCTGGAAGGTAATCTCTTAATTTCCGAATTGCTTCTTTACACAGAAGAGCCAGCAGGCCCTCCTGTCATAAGGCCCGGCCTCACATTTACAGGACCCCATAACATTGATTTTTGAGCTCCTCTAAATGTGAGGCGCAAGTCAAATTATTGGTGAAGGCATCACATATAAACTTCCAAAGTAATTTATTCATTAATTACAAACATTCTCGTTATTTTCAAATTTTATTACTTTAAATCTCCAATTTTAACATTTTTTATTGCCGTTTTGTTATTTTTAATATACTGAAGGCCGCAGAAAGGGCCTTTTTCCATTTTTTTTAGACTTGATTATAAAGTATATAATAAAAAATTGGTTTATTTATGATTTGTTTTAATAATAAGTTAAATTAAAAATATCTTCAAAAATAATTAAAAAAGAGGCTTTTTAATACCTCATAAAACTTTACTTTTCCAATTTTAGAGCTGTTATTCGTTAAAAATGTCTATTTTTGTTTTAAATATTCAAAAAATCCAATCAAAGTTTGCCTTTCTGACTTTTTCTTTACTAAAACACTTAATTTATTTATCCGTCATTTTTATTGGTTTGTTATTTTGATAGGCGGAGTCTATTCTTATTGTCATGACGACCAAGAAATGTTTTACTTTATGTCACGTGATTTTGCGTGTCATGTGATCATGAAAACCAAAATTCTAGAAAATTCATAATTTATAAATAAATCCAAAAAAGCACGTCGAAAAAACAATCGTCGCGATCAACAATTAATTAATAAATTATAACAGAATTGCGTGTAAACCATTTAAAGAAACGTAATATAAAAAATAAACTATTTAAATAAGAATTAAATTGTATAAGAATTAGAATAAGAATTAAAATGTATTTATATTTTTTTATTAATCTGAATAAGAAATATTTTAAAATATAAAAGTACAACGAATAAAATCTTTTGAAATATTTCAATTTGTGTAAAAACCCTAATAGATGGCAGCACCGTCCGAGCATGGACGAAAGCAAGGGTTTGGGAGGTGATGTACTTCTATTGTGGCTGCGCTCAGTAAAGCGTTAAGCTAGTTAAACTTAATTGTCGCGGACGAGAAAAACTTGAAAAAATCTAAAGCCTAAGGGATTTTGATTTATATAACAACAATCTGTCTCTGGCTGAGATATTATTGACATTAGTTGGAAGAATTGTTGACATTAGATGCTGTGTGATTCTTGCTGATCTTCTTGGTTTCATGTACGAGTTCCAATCCGCCTAATAAAATCAAAAACAACACACAAAGAAAGAAAACATTAAAATAAACATTGTTAGACTTTTAATAAGATTAATGTCACTGATCGATACTCACCTGACAGGTCAATTTTGTTCCATTAAGTTTGTGCTTTCGATAATAGAGTACAATCGACTCCAAATATGGGAATGGAAATGACTTCAGATAATATAAATCGTTGACAATGACAATTGTATGATGTTTTATGTCTCCGTTTCTACATCTACAATGAATTTTTGTATTGCATAATTCTTGTTAAACCGCAAACATAAAGAAATAATGTATAAATTTGAAGAATAAAACGAAATTAACAGAAATTTACAACTGTATTATAGCTAAATTCTACTTATTTGTGAAGATAATTAAATAATTTAACAGAAAATTTAAAGTTAATTAGTGTAAATATTTAAAAATTATTATAATTCATTCACTTACTTGAGAGCTAAACCGATTCTTTCCCTTTTCAAATCCTCGTAAATAATAAATGTTCCTGGCCAATTGTTTCTGTTGGATAAAATTAAATTTACTTCTTCTTTACTCATTATAACTGGGTCCAATCTGTACAAATAATTAAGTATTCATATAAAATCACTTTAAAATTAATTTTTTTAATAAGTAATTTGTTCTATTTTGGCGATATATGTCATTATAACAACCTTTATGTCATCGAGGACCGATTATAAAACATTGTTTTTAGATATGACTCATATTGTTTTTACATTCAAGGTCGAATGATAATATACCTTCATAAATCAGTATTGTAAATTGTCATAACTAAATCTAAATTTGCATTTGAAGCAATAACGAAAGGCCTATTGCATAAATTCCAGATCAATTTAATTGTTTCTATAGAAGTTGCAGAGTGGGTTCGTTGACACCGAGACAAGAATTGGGGGTGGAAAAAAATACAAAAAGATAAAAAAAAAGCTGACGACTTTTCATAGGTGTGAGGTACATACCTAGCTACACGCATGCTCCACGCAGACAATAGAAATAAAGGTTGTGTTGTATGACCTTGATGTAACAACCCTCTCTGAATCAGATCTTTTGAGATCGGAGATTGACAACTTAACGTTACTTGCCATTCGGCCTAACAATAAATTGGATAGTGTAAAAATAAAATTAAACGTGCCAAATGTGTAATTTTTTCCCATTTTTTTTTATTTTCCTGAAGCGAGAATTTATATTTAAATAAATAAATAAAAAATAATGAGCTGTTTCTTCCTGCTGTCGTTCAAAATGAGAGCATCTGGTGACATTATCCAATTGTCCTAAATTCGATCGAGCGAATTATAATCGTTATTGATCAGTTGATCAATTGATCAACTGATAAATTTTTAGTATTTTAAAAAAATATATAATTTTAATTACACATTTCATTTTAAAATATTCATATTAAGCAATCGACTGAAAGTTAATTATTCTTTATTATAAATATAGTATATAATAATCAGTTATATTTTAAAATTAATTTTAATAAATATCGTAACAATTCTTTGATAGAATTTATAAATTATTTTCCTTATTGTTTTTATGAACCAAGAGATTTTTAAGATTTTAATGGATAAATATTAAAATTGTGCTTTTATATTTCAAATTAATTTCTATTATGATTAAAGAAAATGCCAAATATTATTATATGAGAGCTTACCGATACTTTACATACACGTAGGTTAGCCCATAAATCAGTTAACCATGTTTTGTGTATTCTAGAGATACTTGTGAATATGAATCCTAAGCTGAATTTAGAGTAATATGCTTTAGTTTTATAGATTTGGTGAAACAGGTAATTAAAAACATATGCAACACCTAGGTATCCAGCTATTGAACCATCAGAAACTGCTAATCTCCAGTTAACTGATTTTTGGACCACCCTCTATAAATATTCAGATATTTACATATTTACTAAACTTTAAATAATTNGGTGACATTATCCAATTGTCCTAAATTCGATCGAGCGAATTATAATCGTTATTGATCAGTTGATCAATTGATCAACTGATAAATTTTTAGTATTTTAAAAAAATATATAATTTTAATTACACATTTCATTTTAAAATATTCATATTAAGCAATCGACTGAAAGTTAATTATTCTTTATTATAAATATAGTATATAATAATCAGTTATATTTTAAAATTAATTTTAATAAATATCGTAACAATTCTTTGATAGAATTTATAAATTATTTTCCTTATTGTTTTTATGAACCAAGAGATTTTTAAGATTTTAATGGATAAATATTAAAATTGTGCTTTTATATTTCAAATTAATTTCTATTATGATTAAAGAAAATGCCAAATATTATTATATGAGAGCTTACCGATACTTTACATACACGTAGGTTAGCCCATAAATCAGTTAACCATGTTTTGTGTATTCTAGAGATACTTGTGAATATGAATCCTAAGCTGAATTTAGAGTAATATGCTTTAGTTTTATAGATTTGGTGAAACAGGTAATTAAAAACATATGCAACACCTAGGTATCCAGCTATTGAACCATCAGAAACTGCTAATCTCCAGTTAACTGATTTTTGGACCACCCTCTATAAATATTCAGATATTTACATATTTACTAAACTTTAAATAATTAATTCTATTTAAGATAGAATGTCTTTAAACCCCTCTCAAAATAACATCAACAACATACTGCTGTATATTACAATAAGAATTAAAATGTATTTATATTTTTTTATTAATCTGAATAAGAAATATTTTAAAATATAAAAGTACAACGAATAAAATCTTTTGAAATATTTCAATTTGTGTAAAAACCCTAATAGATGGCAGCACCGTCCGAGCATGGACGAAAGCAAGGGTTTGGGAGGTGATGTACTTCTATTGTGGCTGCGCTCAGTAAAGCGTTAAGCTAGTTAAACTTAATTGTCGCGGACGAGAAAAACTTGAAAAAATCTAAAGCCTAAGGGATTTTGATTTATATAACAACAATCTGTCTCTGGCTGAGATATTATTGACATTAGTTGGAAGAATTGTTGACATTAGATGCTGTGTGATTCTTGCTGATCTTCTTGGTTTCATGTACGAGTTCCAATCCGCCTAATAAAATCAAAAACGACACACAAAGAAAGAAANATATTTGGAAATGAGACTAAGAGAAAATATATTTTATATACATTCTCTTATTCTCATTGTATATAAAATCATATAAAACTCACCTTAATTTCTCTTCTGCATATGAATTTAATTTAAGTTTGGAAGAGATATTAGAGCCCATGTCGCTGTGACAAAATGAACAGTGACTAATTTGAGTCTATCCATGCTGCTGTTCTGAGGAGTATGTAAAGGCCAGTCACATCTGTAGGTCATTGATATTATTAGGTTAAGAGGACGAAGACAAGTTACATATGATCTATTCGTTTTCTGTAAAAGCGAATGAAGTTTGTTGAACGAATTGTATCTGCCCCTTGGCTCCATTTTGTCCTCTATATTTTACACATTCGGTATACAAAGAAACTTGAAAGAGAATTTTTTTCCTCTATTTAATAAACTTCAAATTCTTATTCACTTTTTCTGATGCTTAAAAAATTTATTTTTTAAAATTAAATTAAATTAAACAATGTAATGTTTAATTTTTATTAACATTTTTCGAATATTTTATTAATGAATATAACCTCCAAACTACGACCGTTTTTTATGTTGCCATCGCTGTTCGTTGTTCACAGGTTGGTTGTGCTTTCGATAATAGAGTACAATCGACTCCAAATATTTAAAATAGTGTGAAATTTTTGTAATTAAATATTCTTAATAATTTCCTCGCAAAATTGTGTCTGGTAACTTAATCAAGAGCATTTTTTAACAATAGATTTTTGCTTAATAAGAACTATTTATTATAAATTTTTTAAAGTTACGAAAAAGTATTTATTGAATCTTTGCATTTTCCTGCAGATCCAAGCAAACATTTNAAAATTTTAGGTGGGGATTAATATTTAATGGAAGCACGTAAACAATATAAATTCCATAGAAATTGAATTCTATTTTTCAATTTATTTTATCTTCTTTCAATAGTTTTTTTTTGGAATAAAATATTCAATAAAAATATATTTCTATCTTGAAAATTTAAAATTTTCTTATGATTAAATTTTTTTGGATATAAACAACAAAATAAATTATACACAATTTACATTACATATAATCAGTTTTTCTCATAAGCTCTAATTATAATATTTAATTAAAAGGGCTGAGGCCATTTATTTTTATGAGGTCCTAGCAAAAAATTGTATTATATTTTTTAGGTAATGAAATTTGACAAAATTTAATAAAAATTTTAAAGATATCTTCCTTAGTACACAAAAAATTCAATGAAATAAATACCATGAAGCATCTGTAGATGTGAGGCCTGAGCTAAATGTTTCTACTAGCTTCCCTGTGTGGAGCCTTGTTTTAAATTAATATTTTATTTAAAATATTTAAGACTTTTGAATGAAATTTACAGCTTCCTCATCGTTTTCTTTATTAATTTATGTTTTTAGTTTATAAAATTATAACATGTTATTGTTAGAGAGTCTTTAGGGAAAAGTGCAAAGAGTGTTAACCTCTTGTTATCCTAAACAAAAAGGAACTACAGTTTAGAATGACAGATCGAGGATAATGTTATAAACAATAAGGAAATATATATTTATAAGCCTTAATCTTAGACTAATGATTGACTTAACAATTATTTGTGAAGATTTAAATACTTAGCACTGTAATTTATCAAGTATCTAGTGAATGTGGGAAAGAATAATGTATAAGATGCATAAAAACTTGTAAAGATTGCTGATTTTTTTAAATCAAATTTTATAAGAAAGAACACGGGATTCGTTGTAAATTATATGAAATTTCTATTAGAAGGCTCCTCAGAAATTAAAACCACTTAAACACTTCGTACTCACCATGTAAACAGGCTAAACAATGGCAACGTATGGAAGAAAATGGTGAATATAAGTTGAACAAAGGAATTACAGATGAAGAAGGCTTTGAGGGACGATATCTCCTGGAAGAGGAATTTTGTTTGGCATATTTTGAGAAGGAAAAGTTTATTGAGAAAAATAACGGAAGGGTAAAATGTGTGGATAAAGAGGAAGAGATTAAAAATAGTGATTTGATTTAGAAAAAAGGGAGTTATCAAGACCTGGAAAAGGTCTAGGAGCGTGCAAAATGGAGGAATGGATAGATTGATCTTTGGATGTACTACGTACAATACAACAAAAAAGAAAAAATAGCGAAATTTTAAACGAATCTTAGTGGTAAACAATTAAAAAATATACATCATAATCATTTTTTGATATTATATTACTTTAAAGCAGTAAAGAAAAAATAATTTAATTAATGCGTAAGTCAGATTCCATCGCAAAAATTTCTATTCAAAGAAAAATTTGTGGAATATTTTTTTTATCATAGCGTGCTCCGAAACATTTTCAGTTTAGAAGAAAATTTTTTAAATATTTAGGAATAAATTATTATTATGTTTAAAATAAAAATTGCAGGGTGTTCTGCTGTAATTCCTTTGCATTACATCAATTCTCCGCACGTT
The DNA here is from genome assembly GCF_000671375.1 of Centruroides sculpturatus. Taxonomy (NCBI): domain Eukaryota; kingdom Metazoa; phylum Arthropoda; class Arachnida; order Scorpiones; family Buthidae; genus Centruroides; species Centruroides sculpturatus. The sequence goes on from NW_019385603.1 coordinate 59,205, forward strand.
TTTTTTTCTTATTTCATAAATCAATGTTATAAGCAAGGAAAATGTGATGCACGTATGTTTGTAGAGCCATTTACGTTGACGTGGAAAGAAATATTGTATATAATACTACTGAAAATAGTAGAAAATTTCAGCATATTATAAAATAAACATGAATTTTTCGAAGGAAATTTAAACCTATGTAAATTGAATTCATACCAAATATCCAGAGAGCTTGGAATTAAAGGTTTTGTTGGGTTTTTTATAACTGTATGAGATGTTATACACTTTATTTTTAATGTACATGATAAAAAATAAATAAAAACTAATGTGAAAACGATACTCATAATCACTATTATTCTAATTTAAAATTGCAACAATTACAAAAGTCAAGGGCCTTTTTTGAGGGCTCGGTCCATTAAAAAAAAAAAAAAAAAGCCAAACTTAAATCTTCGTAAATGTAAAGATGTGGAAATTAAGGCCTTTTACAAGAGACAAACAGAATCACTTAGTATGAGGCCTCGTGTTTACGAGCACCTGAAAAACATTTATTACATATTATTCATTATTTTATTGCATTTTTTAAATGCAAATTTTAGGTAATTTTTAACGTTTTGTAGTTCTTAGTACACTAAGTAGCTCGGACCTTTCTCGATGTCTGAGAGGCCTTAATTACAGATCCATCGTGCAAACGATGTGCTAATGCTTTAAAAAAAATTATTTAAATAGTAATTTAAAACTTGATTATATAAAATTACTTTTCTTAAAAATTACTTTTATAAATTGGACTCTGTCTATAGAATGCATAAAATGGGTACGAAATTCTACTGATTTAGTGTCCTTATATTATTTATATTTTCATTAAATTAATGTTATTATAAAAATATGTAAAACATTAAAAATAATACAAAAAATAATATCGTTATTGAATAATTCCATAGGGCCAGCTGCTATGTTCCTTCATTCAAGAATGAAGAAATCTAGCAGCTGCATTAAGATGTAGGCCTATACATTTTTAAAATTAGTGGTGAATTAAATAACTTATAAAATATATTAAGTTTGCTATATCATATGATATTTTATAATAAATTTATGCAATTTTTTTATGAACAAATTTTGTGACGTAACGATCAAATAAACGCATGAATAATGTCAACAAATTTATGGATGAATGGATGAATAAACCCAATAAAACTAGTGAGACAAATGTGTATTGACCTACATTTTATAATTCATTAATTATTACTTCCAGTGAATAATAATTAATACATAATTTAAATTTATAATCGTGACAAAAATATGATTTTATTCTAATTTTACAAAGGCCCAGATAGAGAGACAGTAGGATCAAATGGTCCTACTACCTCTCTATCTGGGCCTTAGGAAGCGCCATATAAAAATTAAAATTATGAATTTAATTCATAATTTTAATCATTATATCGCGCTTCTTAAGTAGCGCTATCCTCGCAAAGCACTAGTGAATAATCGTCAACGGATCTTCTCCATAAATAATGGGTTATTGTAATTGAAGTATCCCTATTCAACGCTATCTAGACAGATATTTATCATTCCAAATGCAACCAAATCGGGTATAGTGACATTTTAGGGTATTCTTAAGACATTTCCGTAACAAAACTTAGCACCACAGTTTGCCACTATGGCACTTTTAGTACCGCAAGCAATAAACATTTTATTTGTACAAGACAATTGTACTGTACGGAGACTTTAGTGATGTAGGCAATATTGCTCGTTTGGTACCCATTCTTAAGGTATAAAACCCAAAGGCGATAAACAGTTTGTTCAACGGCCTATTGTAATAGATACTCTGTGATGCTTCCTTCTCGCATGCTATACTGTCTTTCGAAGCTGTCGAGCACGCAGATGTCCTCGATAAACCATGCCTTTTAAGTGTCCTTATTTCCAAAAATCACCCCGATCAAAAGCGCCAAAATTGCCGTAATGGTGAGTTTTGATACTATTTATTTTCCTTAAGGAAGTGTCTTTTGGGTATCCTGAAATGCCATCATAGTAGATTTGAACTTCTAAATACCGTATTTATTCTGCCCTCAATAAACAACAGATACCCTCTAATAGGCAGGCGCCATCTACAGTAGAACCCTGTTAAGAGGTTTTTGTAGAGACCACTCTGAAAAAACTTCTTAGTCAGAAAACCTCTTATGCAGGAATTATAAAACAAATCATTTTTTATATGTATAATCAATTTTATTTCTATATTAAGGTATTATAACATAGCATGGTGTAACAGTAGAATAGTAAGAAGCATTGATTACAGCAGGTGACGAAGTGACTGGTGTCAATATGACATGTCAATAGTTAATGAACAGGGAGTATGGTCAAAACAATAAGACGCCAGCTAATTTAGCAACCACCTCAGGTGTGCAGATGTTTGATATACGAGTACAATATGGCGAACATCTGGAGTTACTTTACCAAAACATTACTATTTTTATAAGTAATAAACTTATGGTAAAGAAAAAATACAGTAGAGTCTCGAAAACTCGGCACTCGATAACCCGGCAGTCCGGATAACTCGGTCACACCCTGGCATGGCAAAAAATCCTTACTTAATTAATTTTCATTATAGACAGCTTTATGCCTCATAAAGTATTTTTTTGAGGTCTGTCTTTTCAGGTAAATTACTGTACGCAGTGTATTCATTAATTTTCATTTTCATGTAGTAAAGGCTCTATGCCTTCATAAAGGACGTACTTTTCCTTTGTTTAAGGGTATTTGGGCAGTTTATTCTCTGTTGTATTCTCAAGTAAACAATACATACAAGTACAGTACAGTATTTTCTGAGGAAACACTCATACTTATTTTTTTTAACCCCATTTCCGATAACCCGGCATTTTCACAAACTCGGCCACCCTTCGGTCCACATTAGGCCGAGTTTTCGAAACTCTACTGTATTACGATTTGTCTCTAGCAGAAAGTGGGTAAAATATAGTCGATGTGATCGATATTTTGAAATTTCTTACACGAGAAAACTTGTTAAGTGGATGCGGGAAATTTTAACACATCTTATGGTCATGGGCGTAGCGAGGGGGAGCCTGGGTGGGCACGGCTCCTCCCAGGGAACCTGGTGCCCCCCCCCCAGGAAATCGCAGCCGAAAAAGTGTTGAGTCGATTTGTAAACACCTAAAGCTAAAATAAAAGTTTTGAATACTAAAAAAAAGGTGAACGGCTTGTTCGGTGCCCAATAATGAACAATAATTTGAAATAATTCAATTTTGTGTCAGGTTGGCCTCCACTAGGCCCCCATAACAAAACTCTGGCTACGCCCATGCTTATGGTGTAAATGCCAGGACCTCCGGAGAAATTGGACTTCTTATTCGAGAAAACTTCTTAGGCGGACACTTCTTAAACGAGTTGTACTGTATGAGTTTTTTTTTCAGCTTGCGCTGTTTTATAGAGGGCGTATGTTGTTTCTATTCGTTTATAATGATCGTACCCAATTATAAACATACAACGAAATGATGAATAAATCTCGTTAACTTTTTTCACTTTATTAGTCGATCAACGGCGCAGCACACACACACAACACACGCATACACATTACAAATAGAGGGCGCTGTTTATTAGAATAAATATGACATCTCTGTATATAGCATCAAATACAGGGACGGATTTCGGGAGTGGTAAATCGCTTCACAGACATTTTTTTAAAATTTGTATAATGGGTATCAACCACTAATTGGTTATAATCCTGCTTAATTGTCAGCAGTCTCCAAACTTTCCCTAGACATAATCCATCGGGTATTAATCGCTATTTTAATGAGAACTGATGTTTAAACTATGGTATAACCTCTGCTTAGATCATATTAATTCTTTTTTTAAATCTTAATCAGCATTCATGTAAGGTAGATATTGTAATCGTATCGAATTTTAGATCTTCAGATTTTGATGTAGGCACAAATTGTGGTCTCTATAATACGTTTTTACTTTTTTCGCGATGATATCTGTGTAAATGTACGCACATATATCTTAAAGTTTTATTAAATGGCTTAACATGAAATTTTATATTTAAACTTTTTTTATTAATACCTTTTGAGGCTCGACTCGAACGCATTAATGACTGTATTCACTAACAAACAGTCGAAGTTGAAGTTAACCAATCAGAACTCGTGTACTTAAAGTAAAATGAATGCTGATTGATCGACTTCGAATCAACTCCGTTGGTGGATTCGCTTTAATATTGATTCGACTCGACTTTCCACTTAAAAATGTTTAGTGACACGATCCAGCAGAAAAAAAAAACTCGCTACTATTTAGAAGTATTTTATATCATTTTACATTTTACGTTCCAAAATTATGATGATCTTTTCAATTACAGTAGAGCGTCGTTTATCCGAAAGTCAATTATCCAAAAGAATTCCAGTCGGCAAATTTAAATTTTCGCCAGTGCTGTGGGGCTGCAATCTTTGGCTATGTCTTGAGCTACTCAAATATTTTACGTTTTTGATACTAAATTAACTTCTGAAGTATATTTTTTTTATTGTTTTTATATTTTTCAATATATTTATTTTGTTTGTACAAAATAAAAAAATAATTTTTAACGTTACAATAGTCTTTGTTAGGCTTAACATCGACGAAAATTCAACGCAAAGCGACACGCAACGGAGAAAAATTTCAACATGGGATAGGTTAATATGTTTTTTCGTACATAATCGGTTATCCGAAATATCGATTTACCGAACAACCCCAGTCCCTAATTGATTCGAATAAACGACGCTCTACTGTATTTCCGCAAAGATTACACGAACTGATACTCACAGATTACATCATTGACGATTAAAAAGTTTAGGAATTGGCCAACCATTTGCAATAAGGAAAGAAGATTTACTAAAAACTTTTCACGAAACACGCGACATTATGTAAAATAGATGCTATGGATTTCATAAATTAAACTTTTCAATAAATCTAAGACAAAGTGCAATCTTTGTGGGAGAAATTGCAAAGATCTCATTTTCTCTGAATGCTTCAATGGAGTTTAAAAACAGAATAGACATATTTGTCGAGATTAATGCACTATAGTCTGCCCAGCGAAAGAGCAGACACGAGTCAGTTTCAATGGGAAGCGTCTATATCAGATAAAAAGGGTAGAAGGGAATGTGGGAGTTGGCACACGGATCACGTTAATAAAATTTGTAAAAAGAGTAAAACTAAAAATAATAATAATAATAATAATAATATTAACATTTATGTATCTTCTTCCATCCCTTTCATCTGACGTAGACTCTTCCGGCTCAGGCTATCTCGTGTCTACTCTTTCGCTGGGCAGACTATAATCACTTCTAATCCTAAATAAAATAATCTCAAATAAAATAAAACGCAGAGTCACTAATCCTTTATCAGTGCCGTAATTATCTCTTCGTGCGCCCTGTGTAAGATTTTATTTTTGGCTACACGGTTTTTTTTGAAAAAATGTTTAAAAAAATACAAATATGATAGAAATGATCGGTTAATTTTTAATATTAACCGAAAACCTTAAGGAATAAGCGACAAAATTTAAAATTTGTAAATGAAAATGTAATACAGAAAAATTTTTGATAGTCCGTTTCTGATTCCCCTTTTGTCCTGTGCCCTCTACACCCGGTGCTCTACAGGACGATGCCTAATTATGGCACCGTCCTGAATTTTAAATATCTTCATACTTAATCAATAATGTTCAAATTTGGTAAGTAAGAATCTTCTAAACGATTTATGTGTTAACCAAACATGATAATTTTTTCGGATTTCTGGGAACGCATTATAAAGTCTCTCCAATATGCCTCTGCAGTTAATTCAGTTTTTCTTTGACTTTGTTTTATGGTGTTTTATAGTCGCCCCCTCAGGATTATAATCTTGATTTACTCTCCGATTAAATAAGGGATGCTTTAATTACGATCACGCGGTATTTTAGGACAATTGACTTTGAAATAGCTGAAAGCTCTATCAGAAAAGATGTGTATCAACTAAGTGTAGCTAATTGTTTGGCCCACTATTCACCGAGTGGATGAAACTACCGAACATTGGTCGTGGGTTCGGCCTGGGCAAAGGATTAGCTACCGGGTTTTCTTCAGGTTTGTAACACCTAAATCGGGGTCAGTTTGCCATCATTTTGTATCCAAGTAATGAATTTTAATAGAATTTACATTTTTAATTTAAAAATTACTGACAAAATCGTATGCATATATCTGTATGTTTAATTCATCATATATTATACCGTAAATTCAAAAAATATATTGTTTATAATTAACTTTTTCTTTAGATAAACGGTATAAATGTGTAAATTAATCGATGGCCTGATTTATACGTAAAAGATGCATTCCTTTGTCAGAATAGTGTGCACTTTACGTCAATTTTGTACTTTCCGTTAAAAATATGTAGCAATGACATCAAATTGGCGTAATAAAACTATACTATCCTGAATGTCCTTAATTTAAATAAGCTGCAACTTGGGCCTCACGTTTTCAATTTACTGATATTTGGTAGAAGAAAAGTGCCTCTTATACAGTATATTATAACTTGAAGCCACGACAAATTGATAGAATTGATGAAATAAAGCGATCTGCCAAGGGAATGCCACCTGAGAGAACTTTTATGGCTCTTAATTAAGTGAAGAACAGAAAAATCCAGTTGCTCAGGTGCGAACCCACGATCACCACAAGTGTTCAGTGGTTTTATCTACTAGTGGGACAAGTCTAAATGCGTCCCAATTCATTAAATTATGCCATAATTAAACACGAAAACTAAGCAATCATTGAAGTTCTTACAGTAAAAACATACTTTATTGAAAATTCGTACAAAATACACACATATTTTAAGTTATATATATATATATTTATATATATATAAATTTCGGAACAAACCATATCAATCTACAAATTCACATTCACAAAAACACAATATAAATTGACTATATACATTGTTCGATTATATTATTAAGTACAAAAATTTCATTTAAAAACTTGTATAACAATATAAATGCTAAAAAAATCAATAATAAGCGCTTATGGCCCCTTTTAATGCAAAGACATAAGAATAAATATCGAAAAATTTAATTTAAAAAATAATATGTATGTATATATATATATATATATATAAATTTCTTATCTTAAGAATGCCCTTTTGTTTATAAAAGAATGTTTACAATTATTTTTAATGTATAAAGGAAGAAATTTATTTATTTTTTTGTGTAGAGGATGTTATTTTAATATAAATAATTTTTTAAAAAATTTAATTTTTAATATTTTAATTGAAAATATTGCCATGCAATCGAGGAAAAAATTGCATCTATTTAACTGACCTGATGAATTGGACGGCACTGGACAAATTATCAAATAACATAGATTTATGCACATATCCTACAAATTACATTCATGTTCTTTTTTTAAGTATAAAAAAACATTTTATTTCAATATAAAATTGAAATAAAATTCAATTAAAAAAAATCTATTAAAAAATTTTTTTTCAGATGCCTTCTTCATCTGAAATTTCCAGATTTTCATCTGAAACTTAAATAATAATTTTCATTAAAAATACCCTTTTAAAAATGTCGTGTTTCTTTTATAAATATTATAAGAATTTTAATTAATTTATTTAAATTTTTTAAAAAATTTTATCTTAATTTTAATGTTTTAGAAAAGATTTGGCAGATGGTAGCACAGATTGGATGAAATTTCATTAGTTTCAATTAAGGTATTCTCTGTTGAAAAATCCTGAAAAACGTCTTCAAATTTTATTAAATTTCTGTTGGTTAATTCTTAAAAATTTCCGATAAGTACCAATATTTTGTGCGTTGATGAGAAAATTAATAATATATTGAGCACTGACCATCCGCACTTGACTAGCAGCTGTAACATCCGCCAAAGCCTAAATTAGGATGGCATCCAAAGCAAATTTATGGTGCTTCCACCTGCCAAAAAAGAACTAAAACAATTATTAAATTTAGTTCGCGTATCCATATTTATAATCCAAATCTTCAGGCTTCCAAATATAGCAGTTCTTATAGGGTGCTGGATAACTTGTCATACTTTGCTTAATTGTGTTAACGTAACCTGTTGATTTCAATGGGGAACCATTAGCGTAAGGTTCGCCATTACGTACAAAATTATAAAAAATGTCTTGAATTACTGATTGGTATGCCTTATCTTTTTCGTTTAACTGAATGTAGTCACTAAGTAAACCAAAAATTGCGACGACGTCGATTCCGTGTATTGCCATTTGTAGTTCTTCAGCTTCGTCGCTCCACTTTAATGGTGCACTGGGTACATAATCAACAACATAAGTATATATGCCACTGTTGTTAAATTCTGAAAGCATCTCTGAAAGACTGTGAATGGGGCAAGTAATCCTAATATCCGATACCTAAAAAAAAAAAAAAAAATTATTTGTGTGGTATGATTGGTGCAATGGTAAAAAGCGCTTTATTGTCAATGGCACGTTATCCTATGAGCAAAAAGAGCAATTGCCTGGGCTCCCAAACCAATCTTTTATTACTATAGTAGGAATATCGAAATTTAAACTTAGTGTCATATCTGGGGACCCTAAACTATCACCGTGGCATAGGCGCAGTGCAGAACTTAACTCTCCAGAGATCGAGAAAACCAGAAAGCCAGAAAAATTCCTCCTCAAAAAATATCTGAAGTCAATACTGTACATGGAGCCCTCGAATTCAAATTTGCCCGCGCTCCATGAAGCTATAACGCGCCACTGTGATTGGAGCTCTTTACCATTGAACCAATCAAGACGATCTTTATAAACTTCACTTACCATTGTAGCAAATTCGATTTCAGGATTTGAACCTTCTTTCTTATAAAAATTCAATGTGGTTTCAGTCAGATTCGTACCAAAATTATCTAAATGTTTAGTAACGTAATCAGAAAATTGGGTCCAATTCCATGTATTTTTATCCGGAATTTCGATTTTTGGAGCTAATTCTTGAGCTGTGGAACCTTAAAAAATTGAATGAAATTTCTTAATTAAGTCAGATTTTATGAAAATTAATCCTTGTAATTAACTAAATCGTTACCTAAGACTATAGGAACTTGATTAAGATCTCCTTCTTTCCACATGTTGAATATTGAATCATACAAAATGATTCCTGAAAATTATCATTTATATTATTTTTTAAATATTTAGGAATAAATTATTATTATGTTTAAAATAAAAATTGCAGGGTGTTCTGCTGTAATTCCTTTGCATTACATCAATTCTCCGCACGTTTTTTTTTCTTATTTCATAAATCAATGTTATAAGCAAGGAAAATGTGATGCACGTATGTTNTACGAAAAATCCTGAAGAAGAGAGAAAAGCAATCGACATTAGACAGATTCTTTAACCCATTTCAAACGGAAAAAACATGACTAATAAAAATGCAAGACTGTGTATGTATGTATTTTTATTGTTACATATAAATAAACGTAGTAAGAAAATTTATATATTTTTTTATTTTTGGAAGTCTCCAGAACGAATTAATTAAATTCCCATTAAAACCTATGGTAAATCGATAATCGGTTAACGAACAAATTCTTGGAACGGATTATGTTCGTTATCCGATCACCCACTGTATACTATAACCTATACAAATTTCTTTGATATAATGTACGATGTAGAGTAAGTGAATACTTTTAATAAACTAATAATGGATCCATACAGTATATTATTAAATTGAATTTACTTTTATGTAATTACGTGTATTATATTTGTCGGATATCTGAAAATAGGGTGTGTATTATATGCCGGTGGATCCTCTTATTCGTCAGCATATACGGGAATTATTTTGTTTTGAATGGTTAAAAGTATGGAGAATCGTAATTATAGATATTGTTTCGGCTGTGTAACGTCGATAATTGCTTTTCTTCATACTCAAGTCTCCTTATTATGACAAGAATCGATAAATGCTTTGATGTAAATGGACAGCACTTTGAAAAATTGTCCTAATTTTTGTTTCTTGATTTTAAATATTGTACATTGGCATATTATTATATGCTGTTAATAAAATCGTTATGTTAAAACGTCTAACTGCTCTATTACTTATTCTGCATACATTTATTAAAGCTAAACACAACAAATTAGTCCACACTGGAAGGGGGGAGGAGGAGGTTATGACGGATCAGACAAGGAGGAGGGGGAGATAAAACTTCAATGGACGTCCGTTTTATTTCATTAAAGTTTTTATACAGTTTATGCATTTTATTATTCAAAAATGATAAAGATTCTGAGGGGATTAAGTTTTGTTGGATATCCAAAGAGAGGGGGAGGGGGTTATGGAAACATGGACAAACTGGTGGGAGGGGGGAGTAAAAATTTCAAAAAAAAAAATTGCAGATGTAATTTATGGACAGCCTCTTATACCATTAAGGGTATAACCGTAGCCGGCTTTATAGGGTTCCATGATGAAACTCACCTATAAATAAGCAAAATACTATAACATATTAAAATACAACAAGCAAACAAAAGGAGAAGTCTCGTTATAACTTCAGCAATACGTTCCTCTGTTCACTTTGTAGTCTTTATGTGCTTACACTTTTATGTCTTAGATACCATTTCTATGTATTAGGAAAGAATCCTTGTCTTTAACTAGACCTTTAAAAATCCAAACCTTCTCTGCATCATCTATGTTCTCTTTTCCTTTAATTTCTTGCAGTATACACGCTCTCTCCCACTCTACAACGCTTCTTTCCTTTAGGCCTTCTAAGGAATTAGCAGGGGGAAGCGTCACTTTATATTTTAAATAATGCAAATAAATTATTATAATTAACCATCATGAACTATTAATGTTGGATTAGGTTCTTCATTTTCTTCAGGAAGATCTGCAACTCTTTCTTTAAGCCAAAATTTTGGGATTGCTGTAAATACTTCTTCTTCTGTCTTGTTCATCATACAACTGAGTGTCTCGCATTTGATATTCCTATAAAAATTAATGGAAATAATTAATCTAGGACGTAAATTTGATCTATTTTATACGATTTAATTTAATATATTGACTCAAAAATGTCATAGGACTGCATCTAAATATAAATAAAGAACCTGTCTTTGTTAACCTTATGCAAATTTTCTTGAAGATATCGTGAGGAATGACTAAATGAACGATGAGTAGATAAACAAGTTTTCCAAAAATAGCTATAGTTTAGGTCAGAAGAGTTTAAATATAAAATAATTTAACTGACATTTATAAAATCACCTGTTTATACAGAAAATTTTGACAGTTTTGCCACTTAAAATAATTATTTTTATATAGTTTTTCCTCGTAAATGTTGTGTAAGAACCTTCATTCTTACAAGGTTAACGTACAATAACCTGTTTATACCAGAAAACAAAGTTAATAAATTGATGCTCTTTCACAATATGAAACCTAAGTAAACTGTTATAAACTAGAATATCAATTGTTACAAATTAATTAATTATGGAAACGATTGAAAAAAGGGGTGTCAAGCCTCATAGATATTGCAATTGCTTTGGTGGGATATGGCAACGCAACACGCAACCGAACTGCCAAAGGGGATGTCTTCCGGAAAAATTTTCTATGGAAAACTGGTCCTTACTTAGATGTTAGACCCTACAATAGTATCTCAATTATTTAGAGTTTATAGAAAGAAAAAGATCCCAGTCTAGGAACGTTACTCCTGAGAAATCAAATTCTAGAAAGTTACTCTTTAAAAATTAGATTCTGTAAATACATTTGAGTTTATAATAATTCATTAAACACTACTTCAATTTCTATAATATTTCATTTTTAAGAATCAACGTCATTTTCTATTTCCTGCTCTAACATATTGTTGGTTTAGATGAGTCAGTTCCCTCCATTCCCTTCTGCATTCCAAACTTTGTTTACCTCAAATTCTTGCCAGTTTTCTTCCATTCCCTCAATATTCTTCAGTATTTTTATAGTATTTAATTATGTATTTTTGAAAGAAAGTTCTGTTTTCTCTAAATAATTGCATAATCTAATCCGTAATGGGCATCAGAGATGCCCAGAAGAGAGGCAAAAGGAACAAACTGCTATGGTTCCCATACAAAGGTATTAGGGCCCTATACAATATTGTTTTGTTTACTTGTATAATAAATTTAAAATTACTATATAAAGTCATGAGCTAATTATTTTTAGGTTGGCGGTTGCAAAATTACTCCTACTAACTATCAGTAGGAGTAGATTTTTGCAATGGTCAACCTACATCAACTGAACACTATAATAAACTATAAATAAAATGGAACGGTCTCCTACGTTACTATTATTTATTACGCATCTTGTCCACTTAATATAAATTTATTTTCTTGGAAAATCTTTTAAAGAATAACACGAACCGCTCGTTTAATGTTTCTTTAGCAATTTTTATCACGTCTTTTTGCTTATTAACAATTAAAAAAACCCGAATAATTAATTATACGAAAACAGAATATTCATAATTATTTTGAATATTTGATAAATTTAACTTTACATATCTTTATAATCACGCCTTCTTCCTGATTTATATAATTTTAACGCAAATAGAGTCGAACCTGTAAACAACGACCAATAAAATAGTGGCCTTTATTTTGTTCAAAATTTTAAAAAAAGTTCTTGAAAATTAGCCGTTTTTGGGAGTGGCTGTTATCAGAGGTTCGACGGATTCCAAGAGGAATAGTAATTAGGTTATCTTAGTTAATTCGTAATTTTTAAATTAAAATTAATCTAGGCAGTTAAAAATGAAAATAAGAATAATAAAATAAAATTCTACAAGTCATTAAAAAATACTAATTAATTTTTTAAAATTTATACAATGAAAAATAAAGAGAAAGGAATAATAATAAACTGTAGAATTTTTAAAGGAAAATAAAGTTAAAACAAAAGAGTAAAAAATTAAATTATACTGTAGTATATTTTATTTTTATTGTTTTTACTCGTTTGTTACACTTTCATTAGTTTAAATGAACAATAAACAAAAGCATTAATTGTCGAGTAAATTATTTAAAAGAGTTGTTTTATTGCATTCCTCTTAAATTTAATTATAAAGGATTATTAAATGAAGATGTGAAATGCTTTACAGTAAAAAAATTAATAATAATAATAATTTATTAAGCTGTTATCTTTATTTTTAATATCGGAATGTTTAAAAAAAGTCTAGAAAAAAGCTGGCAACATTGTTAATGGACTTTCTTAACATTCTTTGTTTTCATCCCTGATAATTGCTATCATTACCTTTAAGTCTTCAGATTTGTTCGGGAGATATTAAGAAAGCGGAGGCCATACCTCCCGAACTAAAAGTCCGATTTTCTTGAAAATTTCTATAACTATTTCTCCCTTATACCCAAACCATCCTGCAAAATTTCAACAATTTTTGACAAAAGACACAGGAGTTATTAAGCTTGAAAGTGAGTAAACAAAATCGTGCCCCCCACACACTAACATTCTTACATATCAATACATAAAAAGACCCCCCACTTTTTTGCATTTCTCGACGTTTCGAGGTCTCAGAGTCCAAAAAAGTAAAAATTTTGGCTATAGAATACTTGTTATTTTCTTTTATTTCATAAATTTAATTAATGTTAAATATGTATTATATTGTTCATATTAATCAAGAATACAGTGGATGATCGGTTAACGAACAAATCGGATAAAGAACACTTTCGCGAAAGATTTTTATGTTTGGACAACGAACACATGATCGGATAAAGAACACCCCACAGAACAAACACAAGAAGAAGCGACGTAAAATAATGAATACCGATTGGTTTTCCCTTATCTTCGGGCAACAATTCGAAACTTTTCGGAGTGCAGGAGACGTCGACGTCGACGTCGACGCTCAAGCCGGTATATACCGATCGGATAGTATTCCTCCGAACTTTGAAACTCTCCCTTGTAATTCCAGCCTTTTATTTTTCTGACAAAACAATTCTTATATGTATTCGCGAGACTGTCGGGTAGGCACTCGTTAAGTTTTGCGTCTGTTTTTCTTTTCGAAAGGTGAAAGTATAATAGCAAAGGTAGAGAGTAGGAAGATGATGTTGGGCAATATGGTATGAACAGGTCTACAGTAGACCGCAGTTCAATCTTATTTAAGAAAAATACTGTATATTCAAAAAGACTCAAACAGCTAAAGGGGTAACAAAAATCACGTCTAAGAAATAAAGAACATCGAAAAGTTCATAATGGAACCCGAAACAGATCTGACGACAGAAGAACGCCAAGAACTCTTGAATGAAGAACACCAAGAAACTCGGCAAGATATGTTTTCTTTTGAAAAAGAGGATTAATGCCGATATCTGTTATTAAAGATCCTTTGAAGAAGTGGGAGGATGTCAGAACAACGGTCTTAGAATGGCATCCAAACCAGGTTGAGGCTTGGGGATTTCTACAATTGCAATCCTATTAATTACTTACGAAAAATCCTGAAGAAGAGAGAAAAGCNGAGCTAAGAGCTTGTAATGCTGAACCAATCCCTTCTCATCACTCCTGCTCACTATTAGTTAGTTGGAAAAAGTGAAACTTAATTTTCCTAGTGCAGTGATCTTATTTGGATAGTGTAATTTCTGTTTTAATTCTTTAGCTTTTTCAGGAAACACTACAAAAAGAAAAAAAAATGTATCAACTGTGCAGGCAACACTTGATAAATATTTTGTTTGGTTTTTAAAATTTTTTATTTCATGTTTTATTTATTTATTTATTTATTGGCTACTGTAATTGTTGGTCTAAACATACACTAATCAATTTTTAATGTTATTTTCCATAATTTGTTTTAATTTTTATATGTAACTATACTGTACTCTGTCTAAAATCTTTAATTAATTAATTAATAATTCTTCAATAAACATTTCTTCATTCCCATATTTTTACTCTACTCAAGTGAATATAAATGTAGAAATAATTTCAGATATATTCTTAAAGACCTAATTCACAAATTAATTCTCTTCTCGTTGATTGTTAACTTCAATACTGTATGTGCAATTTCAATTGTATTTTTGATATATGCTGTATATTTTTGGAATCCAATTAATTGCATATATTGAAGGTTACCTATACTTTTGTTTTAAACTCAACATTTACACAAATTATAGTTTACAATCATTTGACAATTATGCAGATTCATTGTAATGCAATACGAGACTAAAGTAATTATCTATTACTCTTAGTCTCGTGAATCAAAATTTTAATATATATGCATAGTCTTTATTATTTATAAATTAGATTTTGACCAATATGAATGTGATTTCATTGAATCACATAATGTTATTACATCATTTTTAATAGTTTCTTATAAAGATTGATTATATCATATATTTAAATACTTATGTTTTCATAAGCATATTTAAATTTTACATAGTTATCCATATGATCTTAAAGCTTGTTATTGGTATCCATGAAATACAGTTATAAATTTTTTTCTGTATTAAACATAATAGTTATCAATAATTTAAGTATTTTCAAAAATAATTGTAGTAATAAAATATTAATATACTTAATATATATTATTTAGTTATACAAAGTACTCTTACTACAGTAACTTAATAAGGACATATACTATACACTGTATTAATTTTCCCTTATAAATTTAGTGTAAATATTAAAATATCTATAATAAATTTTTTTAGTAAATATTCACACAGTATTGGTATCTTATAAAGATTCATCATCTCTGTTTAAGAAAATTTTTTAAAATTTATTTTAAATTATTTTTTCAAATGTGAATTTATGTTTGATTTGAAATACAGTGGTGATCGGTTAACGAACAAATCGGATAACAAACACTTTTGCGAAAGATTTTTATGTTCGGACAATGAACACATGATCGGATAACGAACACAAGAAGAAGCGATGTAAAATAATGAATACCAATTGTCTTCCCTTGTCTTCGGGAAACAATTCAAAACTTTTCGGAGTGTGGGAGACGTCGACATCGATGCTCAAGCTGGTATATACTGATCGGGTAGTATTACTCCAAACTTTGAAACTCTCCCTTGAAATTCCAGCCTTTTATTTTTCTGACAAAACAATTTTTTTATGTATTTGCGAGACTGTCGGGTAGGCACTCGTTAAGTATTGCATCTGTTTTTATTTTCGAAAGGTGTGAGTATAATAGCAAAGTTAGAGAGTGGACAGATGTTCCATGTTTCTGGGTAGTATGGTGTGAACAGGTCTACACAGTTCAATCTTATTTAAGAAAAATACTATATAATCAAGAAGACTCAAGTGGCTAAAGGAGTAACAAAAATCACATCTGAGAAATAAAGAACATCAAAGAGTTCATAATGGAACCTGAAACGGATCTGATGACAGAAGAACGCCAAGAACTCTTGATTGAAGAACACCAGGAAACTTGGCGAGATATGTTTTCTTCTTCTGAAAAAGAGGATTAATGCTGATATCTGTTATTAAAGATCCTTTGAAGTGAGAGGATGTCAGAACAATGGTCTTAGAATGGCATTCGAACCAGGTTGAGGCTTGGGGATTTCTACAATTGCAATTCTATTAATTACTTACGAAAAATCCTGAAGAAGAGAGAAAAGCAATCGACATTAGACAGATTCTTTAACCCATTTCAAACGGAAAAAACATGACTAATAAAAATGCAAGACTGTGTATGTATGTATTTTTATTGTTACATATAAATAAACGTAGTAAGAAAATTTATATATTTTTTTATTTTTGGAAGTCTCCAGAACGAATTAATTAAATTCCCATTAAAACCTATGGTAAATCGATAATCGGTTAACGAACAAATTCTTGGAACGGATTATGTTCGTTATCCGATCACCCACTGTATACTATAACCTATACAAATTTCTTTGATATAATGTACGATGTAGAGTAAGTGAATACTTTTAATAAACTAATAATGGATCCATACAGTATATTATTAAATTGAATTTACTTTTATGTAATTACGTGTATTATATTTGTCGGATATCTGAAAATAGGGTGTGTATTATATGCCGGTGGATCCTCTTATTCGTCAGCATATACGGGAATTATTTTGTTTTGAATGGTTAAAAGTATGGAGAATCGTAATTATAGATATTGTTTCGGCTGTGTAACGTCGATAATTGCTTTTCTTCATACTCAAGTCTCCTTATTATGACAAGAATCGATAAATGCTTTGATGTAAATGGACAGCACTTTGAAAAATTGTCCTAATTTTTGTTTCTTGATTTTAAATATTGTACATTGGCATATTATTATATGCTGTTAATAAAATCGTTATGTTAAAACGTCTAACTGCTCTATTACTTATTCTGCATACATTTATTAAAGCTAAACACAACAAATTAGTCCACACTGGAAGGGGGGAGGAGGAGGTTATGACGGATCAGACAAGGAGGAGGGGGAGATAAAACTTCAATGGACGTCCGTTTTATTTCATTAAAGTTTTTATACAGTTTATGCATTTTATTATTCAAAAATGATAAAGATTCTGAGGGGATTAAGTTTTGTTGGATATCCAAAGAGAGGGGGAGGGGGTTATGGAAACATGGACAAACTGGTGGGAGGGGGGAGTAAAAATTTCAAAAAAAAAAATTGCAGATGTAATTTATGGACAGCCTCTTATACCATTAAGGGTATAACCGTAGCCGGCTTTATAGGGTTCCATGATGAAACTCACCTATAAATAAGCAAAATACTATAACATATTAAAATACAACAAGCAAACAAAAGGAGAAGTCTCGTTATAACTTCAGCAATACGTTCCTCTGTTCACTTTGTAGTCTTTATGTGCTTACACTTTTATGTCTTAGATACCATTTCTATGTATTAGGAAAGAATCCTTGTCTTTAACTAGACCTTTAAAAATCCAAACCTTCTCTGCATCATCTATGTTCTCTTTTCCTTTAATTTCTTGCAGTATACACGCTCTCTCCCACTCTACAACGCTTCTTTCCTTTAGGCCTTCTAAGGAATTAGCAGGGGGAAGCGTCACTTTATATTTTAAATACTGAACAATAAATTAACACGGATTCAAAGCTAAAAGTTATTTTTTAAAATATTAATTATTTAATCAATATTTATGTAAGAACAGAGAAGAGCTTGTAAAAGGAAAATTATTAAAGTCGTAATAAATAAATTTAAATAATATATTTGAGAATTGTGAAGATTTGTATAAACAAAGAAAACTTACTTTAAAAATTCAGAATTTTCTTCATTTGTTTGATTTAACGTCTTGTTTGTAAATTTGGCAGGGAAGCCAGTTAGCCACACACGATGAAACAGACCATGACTCTTTCTCGATGACAAAAGTGCTATTGCAGCTGAATTATGAGCAAAAATTGTCACCTAAAATACACAAAAAAAATAATAAATTTAATTTTTAATAATTTACATTGAATATTTCACAGGATTTCCTATTCACCTTTTCAGGATTTCCACCAAACGCATCGATATTTCTTTGAACCCATTTAAGAGCAGCTAATTGATCGTGCAAACCGTAATTACCGGATATGGGCGATCTTTCTTGTGCAGACAGCAAATCGAGTGTTAAGAAACCAAATATATTGGTTCTATAATTTAAAATTACAAAAACAACATCCTTTTCTTTTGCCAGTCTCGGATGTGGCCTCCAATCTATATCCTCTTCTGTGTAACCTAGCAATGAACTCCCAGGAATATATACAACAACGGGTTTCTGTTTGGCTCTCGATGGTTCCGGTGTAATTACATCTAAATAAAGGCAATCTTCGCTAAAATTAAGTTCACGGCCCTTTATTGGGGCTTGATAACATAAATTTTCTGGATACATGGCGTTGTAAGTATCGGACCAACAATCTCTTATATCTGATACCATTTCTGATGGCTTCCAACGTAAATCTCCAACTGGTGGTAAAGCGTAGGGTATACCTCTGAAAACATAAACACCGTGTTCAATGACTCCCTGTACAGCTCCACAGTCCACGTGAGTGACGGGTGCTAGCCTGACTTCCGGTTCGGAACTGGATTTATTTCCTAAAATGCTAGCCAGGGTTATGGCCACTATTACAAATAACACGAAAATACTCCCGAAAATAACTTGTCTTCGTACTGCTCGTGACTGATCAGTTGTTTTTCTGTCTTTGTTGTCATCTTCTGGTGCTCCCTCTTGATCATCCGTAACAGTAAGTGTGACGTCAGTTCCACTTCTGTTCTTCTTCATTTCATCTTCGTCTTTGTTATTTGATGAATTCTGTATTTCATTTTCTTTGGTGTGAACCAGAAGCTCGGTACCTGCTTCCGTATCTTGAAGATCGGCTTCTTGAATTTTCAACTTTTTTCCGCGTTTAAATAATCTGTAAAAGTAAAATTTTAATTATTATTTTAGAAAATTTTACACTAAATTTACAAACAAATTTCACATTTTATAGATCTTATACATTACATAAATTTGCATTTATTATAGCACTTATGGGTAAATTGTGAATGCCAATGCTCAAAGATTAATGTGGTTATACTGTATTTAATTATAATGTCAAGTAAAATAAATTATAATAATGGCGAATAGAATACTGGAGAAGAAATTTTAACCATTAATCTCTCCTTCAGAGATTTTTATCTGAGAACATTTGTCTTCATTTAAACATCAGAATTCTTCTAATGATATAAGTTAATTAAAAATTAATGATATAAATGTCACACACATTCATTCAAACTGAATTAAATCGTTTAAATTCTAACTTTATTAGAAGTTCTTTGCTGCTATGAATCGATCTGGATTTTTATGTTTACTTGAATACAGACGGAAACTCCGTTTTCCCTTAACCATCCTCCAATCAATCTAAGTTACCCCAAGTCACGTATCCATAATATCGAATTGAAAAGGGAAATGTAACCCACACTGAAAACCACGCCAAACTAAAAACGATCCATTCCAATTTGGTCACGGGCTCGCGCTTCACCAGCGAGCTGGCCACCTGGAGTTTCCCGGATTTTCTTTACGTGACTAACACCTAAATAAGAGTCAGTTTCCCATAGAAAATCCATCCGGGAGGCATACCCCTTGGCAGATCGCCCTTGTGTTGCAGATAGTTCTTGTGCTGTGTGATTGGTTGGTTATTCGATCGAACACCCAACTAATGCTCGTAATAACTATAAGTTATGCTCATAACATTACATTTTCTTAAACTATGCTCATTATACAGTACAATATGCATAATACTAACATTGAATATTGTGTTTATAAAAGAATGCGTGGCCGGCGCACGGTAAGATGCGATCATGACTCCGGGTTCGAACACCGTTCAAACAGCATACTTTATTATGGGTAGCCATAATCAAGGTATCGTCTCCCATTTTTCAATCATTTTAATAGACCTCGTAGCGGATAAACCCACGATAATGGATGCAATGTGTCCTGCCGTATGGCTTATAGTATAATATATTGGTGTAATATATTATAGACTATAATATATAGTAATTATATTCTAAATAAAATATATTTTGAATGCCTTTCTAATTTAGGAAAAGAAATCTGTTATATGTTAGATGGCGAAGTTTGATGATGGCATTCCTGACAGGGCAAATAGACTAAAATAGAACTGTGAGGGGAGACAGTTAATAATAATAAAGTAGTTTTGGATTTGGCTTTTTTTTTTACTCTAAAACTTTGGAATTGTGTAGAAAAATACTAATCGATCCTGTAAATTTGAATTTATAAAATAATTTCTATGCTTCATTATGGATATTTGAAGCATTTTTCGAATTGATTTCTGCATTTTGTACTATTATTAAGATTTAAAAAATTGGGATTTTTTAAAGAAAATATCTTGTCACATTTAACTTTATAAATTTCTAATTTCTCTTTTATTGATTACTAAGAACAGTTTTTTTTTTTTTAATTAAACCTTTCTTATATTTTGAGGAGGATAACGTGTCGTAGCATTAAATATAATAAGAAGAATAAAGAATGTAGAATTAATTTCTTATGCAGAACACAATTATATAATAAATGAAATTCTATAGTTTTGTATTTCCTTTATTTCTTGGATTTGGTTTGGTTTTTTCTTTACGGCAACGCGACACTGCCAACGGGAGATGCCTCCCGGGAGGACTTTCTACTGGAAAATGACCCCTATTTAGTTGTTACTAACGTGAGGAAAACCCGGAAAAGACAACATGGCCGACCGGTTGGCCAGGCGCAAACCCATGACCAACTACCAGTGTTCATTGCTTTTATCCACTGGACCATTAGTGGGCAATCTTCTTCTTGGAATAAAGAATTTCAAGTTTACAACTCAAATTTTTAATTGTAATCTACTTTTATCTATTATTTCATTGGATATATAATTCACAATTAAGAAACCTTAACCAAACTTTTGTATTTAAGATTCTAATTTGCTTTAACATTGGCCTGTGGACCTATGGGTGTTGCTTTCCCGTCTTGTGGGCATTAAGAACGCCTTTTAAACATACTCATCAGATCAACAATATGAGTAGCCGGATGGTGAGGGACATGGCCCGACTTTTCATTGACAATCCCCCGAAGAATTTTTAGGGTTGTTCGACTCTCGGGTTCGATTCCGGTTCCCCAGGGCAGTTTACTCGATCTTTATGCAAATTTCATCCATCCAAAGATGTTATTTAGCATCATTACGTGCAGATTCAGATAGAGTCAGCAAGTCCAAGTAGCCCTATCTATCTGATTTTGTATATAATGATATACTCAGGTGGACCAGCAAGATCAAATGATCCTGATGGTCCCTCTACTTGGGACATCAAAATTTAGTTTTTTATATCAAAAATATAATTCTAAGACCTCTTTTTTATACAAATAATGATAAATGATTATGAAAAGTGAAATAATTCTGAAAGGAATGGCACAATTTCTTAGTTTCTCACGTGATTATCACTTATCCAAAAGGTGTCATTTCCTGTTTACTTCAATAATTTGAATAAAAATGTCATTTCCTGTTAACCTTAATAATTTGAATAAAAATTAAATGAAAACGGTGAAACTAAATGCAAATTATGGCGTGGTCAGAGTTTGTTGGGTTCAAGGTAATCACTTTAAACTCTTCTTTGCATTTAGACCCTATCATAATTAATATAAGTTATATGTTACTTAATAACGCATTTTAAGTTCGTTTTGAGTTGTATGATCGATAAAGATGCATTTATTTTGTCAGAATTGTGTACGCGTTAACGTAAGTTTGACGTCATTCCTATACTTCTGTAATGGGGTGGTTTAAAATTACGTCAAAGTAAGGTAGTAAATATACACCATTCTAATAAAAAGAACGGTGTATAATTACTACCTTAATTTGATCTTAATTTTAAAATATATATGGAAATATTTATTATCTTAACTACTTATAAATTAAGTATTCCATAGATTTATTTCATTAAAGAAAACTTTAAACAATAATGAACACTTCTAAACAGCGGCCATTTTTTCAGGAAATTTTGTTTTTGAACAAAAACGCAAACAGAATCTCTATACAGCGGTTTTTTTAATGCTCCCGTCAGTGTCAGTTGTTCAGAAATTTGACTGTAGTTTTACATTTTAATTATTTCTCTAAAAACGTATTTCAAAAGTTGTAATAAGGATTTCCTCCTCGTCCATAGTTTACCTCACTTCTTCGGCGGTTTCTTTGACCAAATTAGAATTTTTTTAAATTAATTTTTATTTTTATATATATTTCTGTGCTGTTTTATACAAGATATAACAATGTTATAAATTCTAATATATTTTTTACTAGTAGATATGTCGGGGCGAAAAGTAATAAGGACAGGCATTAAAATTAGTTAGGACATTAAAAGTTTGGTTATTTTAGCCTACCATTGTTACGATTATCACGAAGTGTCAAGAGGAGGAGTGAGGTAAACAGGTTCATGGTAGCCTACATTTCCCGCAGGGTCCTAGAGAGTAACTGTGAAAAATTTAGTGCAGATTGGTTAAAGAGTTTAGGAGTTGAGAGGGGGATGAAATCAGAAGTGGCCAGGTGTTATGTTTGCTTATGTTTTCTGCAGAATTCTGTTCTAGAGAGTAACTCGAAAAATTTTGGTGCGAACAATCAAAGAATCGGTTAATAAGAGGGATGAAATCAGGAGAGGAGTGGGATGTTCAAGTGTCATGGTAGTCTATATTTCCCGCAGAGTTTTAGAGAATAACTCGGTCCAGATCGGTAAAAGACATTTTATTATATATATATATAATAAAATACAGGAAAAAATTTACAAACTTCATACCATTTAACTGAATTTTTTTTTATTTTTGCAATTTAAATTAACTTGCGATCTTTATCCATAATAATTTAGTTTTAATGAGATGTTTATCATAAAATGATTGAATTAATGCTGTACATAATAATTATTTATAAGGAAATAAAAAAAATTACTTGATTAATCTTTCATGATACTTAGCATCTTTGATGATATCTTTTAAAAGCTGAGTCAAATAATGGAAGAATAATTAAGGATTCATTTATTCTCTTAATATGATAACCTATTTTATTGCTTAAGAAGTGCCTGTTTATCAATTTATCTCATCAACAATCTCCATTCTATAACTTATATTGGATAAATTATTTAAACGGCTCTTATCTTAGACTCATGATTTCTGTAAGCGTAATTATTCGGTTATCTCGAGATATATTCTTCGAATATATAAGATATATTAAGATTTCTAGATATAATATTGTCAGTTAAATCTAATTTGTTGAATCCTTATTGTTTTTTTGGGCATCACTTAACAATAGGCATCAACAGTAGAGCAAAATCGACACGTTGAATTCCTGTGTTACCGTTTGTTAGTTCAGCAGTAATATAAATTTCTTACCGAATATTCACTATAATATATTTTTAGAAAATAATTTAATAAACTAACTTTTTAAAAACTTATTACAGGTATGGCCATAGGCAATTTAGGGCCTGATATTATCAGCAGCTTCAAATACACACACTTTATTGGTTATTAAGAATCAAATATAGCCTATAAGATTTATGAATTAAAAATTTACAATATTTTGCTTCAATATACATCACAATTGATTTAAATAAGACAGATAAAAAGAAAAATGGTAGAAATTTCACTTTAATTGCACGAAATTTTTCGAAATTCCTTAATCTTTTCTGACTTTGCAAAGGGAAAAGTTTGATATATAACTCAATAAAATTAATTTATGTTAGATTAATTTTGTAAATAATTAGGAGTTTAATAGAGATAATACAATAATACATTTAGAATAAATTTTTTCGCTGAAAATCCAATTTAAAATTTAAATTAACACTGTATAAAGTGAATTAATTTGTTGATCTTTTCAAAAGATTTTCCAGATAAATATATATTGCAACGTGCTTATAATTATTATGACATAAAATATTCGTTTCTACAAAAATATTCTAGAATATTCAAGATATTTATTTATAGAAAATTACTTTATCTACATATGAACGGCATTAAACATTTAAAAATCATTACGAGTACTTAAAAATTTGAATTTAAATCATGGCGTTACGTCAAAATTCAATATAGGAAATCATATATATTCATATAAAATTATAATTTAAAATATTATTCAGCTTGTTATTTCGCTAAAATTATAAATACAGTATATGAAAGTAACCTTCAGCTTTTATTACAATCCTTTTGAAAATTTTTCTAGAATCGCTCTTGGATCACGATCGATTTGTATCGATATGTATTGATCTAAGTACAGATCGATATATATAGTTCAATATCCCTACTTATCTTCTATTTTCCGGCTGTTTGTCTGGCCGTTTTCTCTTAAAATCAAATAGTATGACGAGGTGGAAATAATTGCTCGTGATGAAACAATTCGTAGAAGTCGAAACAATGATTCGTACGGAAAAAAACTGTGTTGTAGTAAAGAAAAGTTCAAACAGATAATCGGGACCTCCTGCCTTTAGTCTTTCTATATCTGGTCTCGAGTTTCATCTATCTAACTTCAATCTCGAGATTAAGGAAGGACAGACAGAAAGGCGGTCTGAAATTTAAAAATTGCAACACAATTAGCTTGAATTAATGAAAAATTCAAAGCTAAATCATCGCAATTTTATTTTTATATAACTAAATATAATAATTTTTAAGTTTAATTTTAATAATATTCCTTACAAGAACTTTAAAGACGTTACTTTAAAGAAAAATCAATTCTTTGTCTTGAAAGACCTTGATGAACGAATTGCAACGATAATTGTTTTAATTTAAAATAATTAATTAAGCTTTATTAAAGTACTTTTTTACGAAAATTAAATAGAATTCTCGTTAATAGATCATTAAAATAATTAATTACCATATCAAATGCCATTATTAATTCATACGTGTCAACCTACTCTTAAAGTATGTCAAAACCTCTCTTTATTTGGAACAAATTTACAAACAATACATTCTCGATTCTCTTATCAAAATATCTAAGAAGAAAAAAAGCATGAAAAGAACTGATTTCGAGTAAAATTATAATTATTTTTAGGTAAAACTTAAATATTTGTTTTAAATCCAGTTGATGTTGAAATGCTCCATGGTCTAATTTTTGTATGTAGCATTAATACAACATTTTTTCAATTCAAATGATTGAGATTTAATATATTTTTTTTTATTAAAAAATAACAATTTATAATCATTTTTAATCTAAGAAATATTGTTTTGAAATTTGTGATAGAATCCCTATCACAGGGAGGTCAGCAAATTATCTCGTGCCTTAAAACCATTCGTTAACCAATGAATTTCTTGCGTATTAAGAAAAATTTCTTGTGTTTTTTGGCCAAATTTTATTATTTAAAAGTATAATACAACTCTTAACTCTACGTTATAGCTTTTAATATACTGGAGGACCAAACAAGTGGGCAAAGTCTCTCTCGACCTCAGAGAGTCCTTGGTTATACATGAATATTCAATATGAGTTAATTCTATTATCTACAGAGGTGCTTCAATAATTAATTCTCGTGTTTAAATGTACAAAACTTCTTTTATAAGACCTCGTTTAGCTTAAATTGGCATTTTTAAAGATGATGATTCGTTATTGAATGCCAGTTTATTGTTTTCAATACATTGAAGAACCTCAAGAAGCTGAACAGCTTGTCCACTTCTGATAGACTCTGGTTAAAGAGAAATACAATATAGAGAGAGATCTCTGTGTATATTTAATTAAACTAACACTTATTATATATACATAGAATATTCTGTTTAAATCAGGGCATCTCAAGAGTCGAGAAAGACCCATCTACTCAGTCTGGAGGATCTTCAATACATCAAAAAAAAGGAAATGGCATTTGAAACCATTGTATATTTTTTAACTAAGAAAATACAAGAATTATAACGGAATGAACTCCTAACAAATAGTTTTGAAGTCCTTCCAACTGTGAAGACTTCCAACAGTCATAATGGTTTCCCTGTACGATCTTTCTTGTCGCAACTTCAATTTTCGCATATTTTAATAATTCCAATTTACGTTTCTGATGTTTTATTTTCAAATTGAATAATAAAAATAATTTATTTTTGAAATTTTCTAGTTTTAGAGACGAGAAATTTGAAAATTAAACGTATAAAAAAGAAGAAAAATCAATCTTTTCCATAGTCTGATGCGAAAATCTCATCGATTTACTGCTTAAAGAAGAAAAAAAATTGTGAATGTTAACCTTGAGTCAACACCTGCAAAATTTTGTATAGAATATAACGAAATCATTACAATGCAGGAATGTTTTAAAAAACGCGTGACTAAATATTATAGATCTTAATAAATGTATATCGAATATTCTGAAAATATTCATAAAAAATGCTTCTGTAATTTTATATAATTATAGAAAAATCCACTTTCATATAATTTAATTCTATAGAAAAATAGTAACAAAACTTAATTTCTATATTGAAAATTATATAGGAATTTTCAGGGTAAAAATTAGAAAAATTCTTAAAAATTTTCTTAATTATTTTATGAATGTAGATCTATAATACTAATTGTTCTTTGAAGAAAAAAAAAAATCATTATTTTATCCAGGATAATGTTCTTTAAAGGAGTAGAAAGATTAAAATATAATGAAGTATGGTTATCAATTGAAGTTTTTCATTATAAAATGGAAATTAAAGTGAATATTCTAATTAATAAAATATTAACAGAAGAGGTAGAAAGACGGAGTGAAGAAGGAGACAAAAGATCAAATTTTCTAGATTTTTAAACTTTTTAAAGCAATAATTAATTAATTTTAAAAATTATTCATTTGAATTCTGTTTTAATTCAAGATTGTGAACATTCTAATTATTAATAGCAAAGTACATTATCAAATTTTAGGAAGAAAATACATTAATTTGATAACATTTATTATCTATACTTATAAGAAATTAACATTTAAAATGAATTTTTGATATATAATACTATTAAAATGACAAATAATTGCTGTAAGTAGCAAAAAATATTTGTTTTATCACTTCAATAATAATTACAAGAGTTATTTAAATCCTGCTTAAATTAATTGGGTGTAAAATTGCCATTAACCTTTCCTTTTTTCTGTTCATGACCTGTTCATAAATGGTAAATACTTTAATGAAGTTGTATTGATTTTTTAGAATTGTCTAATTTGCTTTTAATTATTACTGTTATTTATTTTTGAAAATGAATCTTTAGGCATCAAATGTTTATAATAATGAATAATATGACTAAAATTTAAATAACAGAATTAATTAACCAGATGTTAATTCTGTTAACAAGCTAGAATTACTATGAATTAAACTCTGGAGCCCTTTAAATGATTTGCTATCAATTCTTTTTAAAGAAATATCTCTCACTTATCAAAATTAAGCCAATTTTTTTAGTTTTTTTGGATCATTTTGAATTATTTTTATTGACAGATGTCCTTACAGAAACATTATATAAATTAAAATACTAAAATAATTCAATATTATCACTTCACTGAAATATTTCAGATTCTATAATTCTTTAGACAATTAATTTCTGAATTCTAAACAAACTTTGTAGTTTAAAATAGCATTTAAAGCATGCAATATAATGTTTTAAAATTTGCTATATTAATTAATTTTTTTTTAAACTATTAAGAATTAGCACATTAAACGTATATTAGTAGTAGCTAATATGAACAATTATGTTACTTTATTATTAAGAAAACATATACATATATATGTTTTCTTAATAATAAAGTAACATAAATGCTCATATTAACTACTACTAATGTAAAGTAACATATATATATATAATTATTTGTAAGGTAACTTTTATTATGTTACTTGAAACTGTAGTAACATGAGAACAAATGTTCTAACCACATCCAGGAGAGATTTTAGTGCAGAGTGACTCTTTCTGATTTTATTGATCTGTAGTTTGTTTTTACAGAAATTTTATAATGTTTCATAATAAATATCACTAATATTTTTTATTATGAAAATACAGTTTATGCATAAATAAAAGGAAGAATTTGATAAATAATATAATTTTCTACAGGTCAAACAATTGCAGTTTTCATATAAAGCTTTATTTTATATTAAAATTATTTGTTTAAATATTATCTATCCATTGTTTTAACTGTTTTAAATTTATATACAATACAATGTTATCATAAAAATAATTTTTTAAAAACTTGTACAAATAATAGGCATTGAAATCAAACAAAACTGCTTGAGGCAAAATAAGATGTGAATGGATAGAATCAATCTAATTGTAAATCTAACTGTATATAAAGATCTATATTATAATGGAAATTATAAATTTTAAAGGATAAAATCATTATAAAAATAGTATTAACGGATGATAAGCTTTATAACAATAATACTTTAGCATTTGGCTTGTCTAGTTACTAGTTGGAAGCTATTAAAAATTATGAACAAATTTTAAAAATTAATTAATTATAATAATATTTTTCAAAAATAATAATATCATTGAGTTACATGAAGCAAAACCTTATCTATAGCCTAGCTATATAGGGTTGAACTTAAACTTGTGACCCTAAATTATAACATAACAAACCCTTATTCTCCACTAAATATTGATACATATAAAAACATGAGGTCTTAGCTGCAACTTTTTTAATTTATGTCCAAATCCGCCCAGGCTACATTTTACATTAAATTATTTCAATATAACCGATGATGATAAAACAGAATTAGATTGTTGTTAGCAACCATAATTGCATTACAGTAAAACCTGTCCAAGACGGAAACCTGCCTAAACGGGAAAAATTCTTCGGAACGGAGCGATTTTCTGTTTAAGAAAAAACCGTTCAAAACGGAAACCTGCCAAACAGGAAAGAACAGTGGCGTACCGTGGGTGTCAGCCGTCCGGGGCGGAGGAAAATTTCGGCCCCCTTATTTAGGTATTTCAATTTAAAAGACCAAAATTCAGTTTTGTCACAGAACAAGCAATGAAAAATTCGGTGGTAGTGCAGCGACCTGTTTAAAATAGTTCTATTGGATATTAGTGGTGTATATGAACGCGAATGAATCGTACAAGCAAAAAAAAAAGTTAACAGGTTTTACAGGAACTCCTCGGATGAAAAAGTTACTAGTTCACCTGGCGAGCCGATTCCTGGACTGTTCGGACGATAGCACTATCGTAGGCGCGATGCAAGTATAGATTAGGATGTTTCAAATTTTTACAAGATATTATTGTTATTTATTGTAAAATTTTGCCGCCCCCACTACGGTACGCCACTGGGAAAGAATATTCGGTACCATGATATTCCGCTTTACGAAGGTTTTATTGTATGTAGTTAATGCTGAAGCAAATATCCATGGCAATTAGCTTGATATCATTAATCTTCAATAAACAATACAGTAAATTTAAATAGATTGTAGTAATTTAGTAGCGTTTTTTCTTTGAAATTTTGATTTTGAAACGATTAACAGCTTAGTATAATATTTATCTATTTATCACACGATATATGTAGAGGCCTACGAGGAGAATATGTCCATATTGATGAAGGATTGTCACGGGATCAACTACACCAACGACAATTGATCTCGTGAGAGATCCTCATAAACACAAGTATGTTTCCTAGTGAAATCGGAAAGGTTTACGCAATAGAATCATAACTGATGAGGTAAAAACATTCTTCAAATATCCTCCGTTTTAAATTGCATTCATTCTTATTACAATTTGCAGAAAATATTTAAAATTCAATTAATAATTAGGCCGATAGCAATTAACATTAATGAAATGGTTATATGTATAGTATATATATGTAAAATCTGCCGTAAACAGAACTCGAACGAAAAGGAAACCTGCCTAAAACGGAAAAAATTTTTCAGAATCGAGAGATTTTTTGGGTTATAAAAAAAACTGTTCAAAACGAAAACCTATGTAAACGGCCGAGTGATAAAAAAGAACCTGTTTAAAATGGAAACCTTGCCAAACCGGAAAAAATTAGTAGCGTGCGATTCCGGTTTGTACAGGTTTTACTGTATCTTGTTTATCTAGACATTGTTTGAAATTTTTATCTCAGTGTACTGTACTTGATAGATCGTAACCCCGTTTCAACGTCCTCTGAAAGTCGTGAGATTACTCTTAATTTAGGATTTATTGGATGGTAAATACTGTAATAAATTCAAATTTATTACCAAGTTTTCTTAAAGAATTGCATACACTTGAAAGTTTACAAATATTTATTTAATTTATCAAAATATCAGTCAAACCTCCAATAACGATCACCTGTAAACAGCGGCCACGTTTTCGGGAACGTTTTTGTGAAATGCACAGAAATAACCTCCAAACAACGGCCATTTTTATGTTTCCATTTTAGCGGCAGTTGTTCAGAGGTTTGACCGTGTATGAAATTGAATTGTATTCACAATCACGGTTCTTACAATATGAATAATTGCAATTAATCAAATATCAGGAAATAATCGATAATAAATTACTTCATTTTTCTAATTTCATGACGATTCACTAATTTCGTAGCTTCTAGTGCGTTTTATAATAATACAGTAAAACCTGTTCAAAAAGAAACCGAAATAAAACGGAAACCTGCCTAAACGGAACAATTTTTCGGGACGGAGCGATTTTGTGTTTAAAAAAACCTGTTTAAAACGAAACACTGCTAAACCGGAAAAGATATGCGATACCTCGTGATTCCGGCTTATACAGGTTTTATTGTATAAAATGGTTACAAGTTTAATTTAACGTAATATCAGAAATTTTGAGTTACAAAAATATGTTTCATTTTCTTTTTCCAATTAAAAAAAATTCCTATCTAAATATAAACATACACCTTAAAACCTGTGTAAACCGGAATCGCACAGTAACGTATATTTTTTCAGGTTTGGCAGGTTTACGTTTTGAGCAGGGTTTATTTTAATATAAAAAGTCACTCCATTCCGAAGAATTATTCTCGTTTAGGCAGGTTTCCGCTTTGGACAGGTTTTACTGTATATATTTTTGGTGTATTTATGTTGAAAGTATACCCTTATGAGATCATTCTTCAATGAGATATGGGCCTTACCATTAACAAAAGGTTCTCCGCTCTACTCTAAACTCTAAATTTATTCTGAGAATAATCAGAATTTATTCTATAATTTTCTACATTTCTATAATAATATTTCAGTGTATAAAACGTCTTCTATAAAATTTCTTTTATAATATAATATTTCTTATACAATAGTTCATAAGTAATTTAATAATTTCAATATTATATTATACAGTAAGACCTGTGTAAGCCGGACTTGAAAACCGAATATTTTTTCCGGTTTAGCAGATTTTCTTTTTGAACAAGTTTGTTTAAACACAGAAAATCGGAAGGTTTCCTCTTATTCGGGTTCCGTTTTGAACAGGTTTTACTGTATATTATGATACCAATTTTAATATTATAATTAATAATTTCTTCTATAATTTAATATAACATTTCTATAAGGATTTATTGTATAATATGATCAATTTAAAAGCATTTATTTTCAAGGTAAATTTAATGACATTTAGGCCTAAATTTTATCATCATTTACTAAATTGTAATCATTTAATAAGATTCTTAAAATTATAAGGTTAATTTTAATAATACTTTTAATAATAATTTTAATAATACCTTATAATAAATACTTTTAATATTAAATTTGATATTANAAAAAATTTTAAGTAAATTATTTTAAGAATTTAATTATAAATATTTACAAACTTATAGAACTAAATTATGCCTAAACTTATTAAAAACAGTTTTTAATTGAATAAAAGAAATTTCATCTTTTAACAGAAATTAAAAGATGAAATAATTAAAATTATCTTAATTAGAATTAGTTTCTCTATAAATCGCAATTTATGAAGTTTTTAAATTTAAAGAAGAAAATAATTAAAATCAACTTAATTAGAATTAATTTTTCAATGAATTGATCGCAGTTTAATTGACTTATTTCGATGCTCCGGCATCCTACTTAAAAGGTAGTAAGGTCGGATGCGGGATGGAGAATTGTTTTTCTATAATATATGCTTCATTAATCATTTAGCTATTTATATATTCTACATATTCATAAATTATTATTTCGACAATAAAACATTTTTACAAGTACTTGCATGACATGCAAATTAAATTGCTATTACTTTCAAAAAATAACGTGTCTGCTAAATAATGGCGAATATATGAATTTTAAAACATCAATATCGCGCCATCTGTCGAGCGTAATCGGAAACAATTTTCGACACAAAAATTAAACTTGCGCGTAAAACGGGGGTGGGAAATACGTTAAATTATGATTTTTATGCACGTTAAATCTTACCTATTCCATAATTTTAATTTAGGACTTTTTTGGGTGCAGTTTTCAGTCTCTTCTTCTTCGGGTTCCTCCTCCTTGTCTTCTGTGACTGAATCTTGAAATTTCTCACCGTCCACTTCGTCCTTCGTCGATTCTTGTTTCTCCAATTCTTCGCTAAGTATCTGTTCTTTATCTGGACTTTTACTTTCTCGAGTTTCTTCCTCCGGTTGAGAAGAGACATCTTGATCTTCAGCCTCCACTCCCATCCTACGTGCGATAAACAAAAGCTTTTCAACAGATAAAAAACAGCATGAAAATTCGTCTTAAACAATATAAAAAAACAATGTTAATTTAAGTGTAACTGTTTGTTTAACTATTTCGTAAATAATGGTTTCCCGCTTATCATTCAGCAAAGGTTGATTGCATTAGGGATTCCAATTTGACCTCTGGAAAATAATGATAATTTTCTTATTTTCAAACACCTGCTAAGTTCCTTCCAGGCTATTGGACAAAACATCATTTTTCTTACGAGTTTCTGATGAAGACATCAGGTGCTTTCTTGCATAAACTATGTATCGCAGCACTGACGCAACACATTAACAGTATAATATCCACCTGGAATAAATCTATATAAACCCATTGCTTTCTTAATTCGCAATTAAATTGACATATAAATATAATATAAAAGTTAATTATAAAATGAATTAAATCCATCATTTTTGAGTTAATTTAATAAAATTTTACATAATCGAATTTTTTTGTGTATTGTTGTTATAGTGTGAGAAAATGCCCCTGAACTTCGCGCTAATGCTTACACTTTTAATAAGAAATTAACGTATATACGTATAATTTTTGTAGTGTATTTTTATTTTACATCACAATAGTCGTTACAGTACAACTTGGGGCAGCTGTAAGTGACGTCATATCTCGTGACCAATCAGTTCCAGGAAATGATCACGGACGGAAACGAAGCTCTGTATTTCAGCTGCATATTTCTGTCTCCTTTTTATTTATTTTTTAAATAAAAATTTGGAAGTAAACAGCCTAATAAATTTTCACTTACATTTTCATTTATTGGAGAAGAAAGAATGGAAACGGATTTTTAACTGTTCGTTTATTTTGTTTCTGTTTAAAGAAACAAGCGAATTCACCAACAATCCTGATGGATTTTTCCACAATAGACTCCACACTCGTACTTTTCAAATAGGAATTCAGATAAAACAGTTTCTATTTTCAAATTCTTATTAGTTTTCTTTCAACGGATGTTAAAGTTAAACGAAGAAGAAAGAGGGTTTGTTCCTCTCGAGATACGTCCCTACTTATTTTTAGAAGAGTCGGAATATTCTTTTTGGCATTTGGCAGACAGTAAAAAAGATTCCCCGCTGGTGTCTAACTGAAGAGGGGAAAAAACGAAGAAAAAAAATTCCCAAGTTAATTCTTTATTTATTAAAGCAATTTTTCCTCTTTACCACAAGAAGAGAGGAAAAAAAATTCGGAAAAATTGTAGCCAACGTCATCAAACTTTACAGATTATTCTTCCGGATAATTTCGCGTAAACACTGTTTAAATTGGAGAAGAAATTCGTCAAGCAAATTGTAAAATTTGAATTTCTCTAAACAATTTTCGAAAATGTTTAGGGAATTAGATAAGACGGCTGTGAAACGGCGAGGATCTTTTCTAAGATTGTGTAACATGACCTCAGTTGGTGGGACAGAATGGGCTTTTCTATCAACGTTGTGGGGGACACGAGAGGAGTTTTTAACTCGAAGAATCTTCAAGACTAAACAGAATCCGTTAAGCTTTGACGAGGGAGGCGCGTGGGATGACGTTGTACCACCCTAATAGAGAGTCCATCCCTTCTTGACATGATTGTTGATCTATTTCGTGACCTGTTACGTCGTAACTAATGCAGATCAAGATATTGCTATTGCATGATATATATATATATATATTTTCCAAGAAGAATAAAATCCATTGTGTAAAATGACTTGTACTTTATTTCTTCTATAGATAACGTTACTCTTAAAACATCTGATTCGTCTTATATTGATATTTCGTGCAATTGCAAAGGATGATATCCAATAGCAATTAAGATAATGCGAATTTCAACAGAAAGCAATTATTTTTAATGAGATTTTTAAGTTTATTATGTACAAAAATAATTAATAAAGTAAAAATATTTAATTCTTTTGGATTTTCTGGGTGTTTTTTTCTTTTGGAGTAAAGCAAAATTTAAACATTTCTGTGAATAAATTTGAAGTTTTTATGAAGAAAATAAGCAAGGTTTTTCTTAATTGTTTAATAATAATAATAATATTTCGAAGTTAATTTTAATTTGTTTACTAGCGCGATGCAGAGGAGGCCCAAAAATCAGTTAACTACTTAATTTATAATTCGAATGTTGAATAAGAAGGATCTCATTTTAAACAACTATAGCAATTTTTGCATTTGAATTAGGCGACAATTCACTGGTTAACTGAGTTTTTGGTCACCCTGAATATAATTAATTAATTATATTATATTTCATTATAATTATTCATTTAAAACACTTAAAAATATACATTTTTAAGACGTAAAATGGTATTTTCGTAAAGAAAATATAAGTTATAATTATAGAAATAAATGAAAAAAGTTAAGAAAATGTAGACTATTAATTAAACATTAATGCCTAATAAATTCGTTATTACTATAGCTAATTAGCATAAAATATTCATTGAATATCGAATAATTAAGTAAATTTGATAGGAATATTTATATTTAAGTAAGAAAATACTCCTGAAAACTTTCAGATTATAATTATAAAGTTTCGATTATACTGTATTTAATAAGCATTTTATTAGTTAAGTATATTTAAGAAAAACTTTGGAATTTCGAAAATGAAGAAATAATGAGATTATTTTTTATATTTTTTTCAATTGATTTTCCATTTGATCTCACCTCACTCGGTCTACTGCTCACTCAAAATGGAAAAATGATAGATGCTATTTTTAGAAACGAATTCATCGATACTGTCTCGAAACTTTCTGTTTTTATATAAATAAATAATGAATAACACGTAATCTTTTAAGATGAAAACGGTCCAAAATAGCTTATTGAATAATTAATAACTCTGAATTTATAAATTAAAAATTTTTGGAAAGACCACGATCCGTATATAACGTTGTCTTATTTTGAAGAAGTGGAGGAATCTTTGAATATTTATTTTAAAAATATCTTCGAAATTATATTTTCCTACAGGAAATCTTAGATTTTTCTTTATTTCCTTTTTTTTTCTTTAAATCAAAGGATAAGAGATTAAATAAGTATTAAATTTGAGAGCTTACTCATTACAAAACACTACACTTATATTAGAAGCTCTATCAAATAACTACATTCTGCATGGCTACACTATACACCCCGGTACAACGTGGACGATAGTGCCAGAAATTCGTTCCTTTTCACACTATATCGAGTCTATACGGGGTAGTCAAAAAGACACCTACCGTAAAGCATTAAAAATTGCTAGGCTATGCTGTATACAGCATAGGAACCAGCCTTATAAACGAGTTTGCATTGCATTGACACGCGTTATATCGAGTCTACGGTGTATTTTAAGTAATACAATGCTGTCTATTCAATAAAATGCTGTTTATCATCGTGATATTTAAGAATAATAATGAATAATGTATCGTGTATAGCGTATGGAATTCATAATAAAGAATACTAATTATAATTAACTATTATATATTATACTATTAATTAGAGATTAAAAGGGGAGGGATTTAAAAAAATACAGTAAAAATTTATTATTATTTACGAATTTTAATTTTATTCGAAATATTCAGCAAGATAACATTAAATTTCTGAAAGAATAAAAGATGAAAAGGTAAACTTTATCAACCGAAAAATATGCAGATTAATTTAAACAAGTAATCATATTTTACTATTTCGTAATGATAATTATCTTATGTTTTAATTATTATTATTATATCTGTCAAAAGAATTTCGTTATTTAGCAGTTAAATAACTTTTGGGCCAACCTATATACATAGGCCAAAAGTCAGTTAACTATTGCACACTTTAACTTGCCCTCGTTTATATACTTTATTACTTTACAAACACTGAAAAAAAAACAAATTGCGCTCCTTTAGCACACTCGCGCATTACTGAATTGCCGGCAAAAAACATGGTTACGCGACTTTTGGGCTGTATCGTAACTAAAAACGATATTAGGGGGTCCTAATTAGAACGTGCAAACCTTTTTTTTTACCCCTGTACAACTGTGGATGAGTCTCTAGAGCTGTGAATAAAAAATGAATTCTTAGATATATTTTGTATATACAGTAAAACCTGTGCAAGCCGGAATCGCGCAGTACTGAGTCTTTTCCAGTTTAGCAAGTTTCCGTTTTAAGCAGGTTTTTTAACGCACAAAATCGCTCCGTCCCGAATTTTTCCGTTTTATTCAGGTTCTGTTTTGGATAGGCTTTACTGTATGTATTCAAATTTTACTCTACTTATTATTAATTTTTTCTTAATTTATTTATTTACGAAAGTAAGAGGGCTCCTGGCTACTGCAAGAGGGGCTCCAAAATCATTAGGCCCTCCAGAAACCTACTGCTTTTGAGGCTACCCTTTATATTCTCAATATTAAATTTATCGAAGAGCAGATTCTCATTTCTTTTACAGAATTTATTTTATTTTATTTATTTATTTTTTTTTTAATTTTTAAATGGGATTTTTATAATTTTAGAGCCATTTGATTCGGGCCGCGGACAAAAATGGGCCTTTAAAATTACCTTTAAAAATGCCAAAATAATATATAAATTATTATTTCTTTTGATAAATGATGACGATTCTGATTTTATGTGTGTATTTTTATAATGTTTTCGAGAACTAAAGCCATATTTGTGAATGGTTCCTCCTCACCCTCAAGCCACAAGTTACAAAATATTTAATTTAAAATGTGAAAGAATCGATTCCAAAATAATCATTTCCATTATTTATATATTAATTACTTATAATATAAAATTTATTTTGAAAAAATTCTATTGAATTCGCGAGACATAACGCATTACTGCCTGGTGAAAATGGACAACATCTTTCTACATCATCTAAAACTCTCAAATATTAAAAATAACCTTAAACTCTAATTACAATTAAACATTTAATTAAAAAAATAACAAAAACGCTTAATTAAACAACGTAAAAATCAATAATTTTGTAACAAAACTCGCCTCTCTTCCACATGAAAAAAAATCGACAAAGTATGACTTTCATGCTTAATGGCAATTAACCATAAGGTAAGTTATGCATTTAGTAGTCAATGGCGGATACTAAATCCATGAAAGTATGGGATAATAAAGGTGTAAATCAGTTTTAGTGATTTTAAAAAGAGGGGAAGAGAAGAAGAAAAAAAATCCATTTCCATTCGGACGTTCTCCCCAGAACCAGTCTGGTGTTGTTCCCCCTACGTTGGTGGTGACTCATCGATGCCTACGGGGCAAGTGGACCAAATATGAGACAACCAATCGCATTGAAGAAATTCTGGTGAATGGCTTCTAATACCGTAATTATAACTGTCAGCGGGGAAGAAAGCGGGCTACAAAATGATAACGAGGAAAAATATTGTATTAGAAGACTATTGTTCGCAGGGAAAACTACACGCGCTTTTTTTATTTCCCAGAAAAAATGCCAATATTTCCAAATCTTAACCATGATATAAATTAGTTTCCATCAATTATTCTCGCGTATTTTTAAAATTAATTTTGAAAGAAATTCGCGCGGTATGATTCTTGAGGGATTTATGCAAATTCCTCTGCTCTGAGGATCACCAATGGTTATAAATATCACTTTTTTCTTTTGAATAATCGGTAGTATACGTAATCCGGGGAAGAAAATTGACAAAGCTGTGAAAGAGGGAGTGAAATGGGACAGAAAAAAGCATTCTCCACATATCTGAATGACGGAAAAAAAGCGCACACTAGCGCTTTTCAAGTACGAAATCGTCGAAAATCTATTAAAATATAATACTAACAACCGAAGAAAAATATTCGATTCTCCAAGAAAATAATTAGAAAAAAAAGTCTAAATAATTATAATTTAAAACCCCTTTAATTATTTTAAGTATAATATAAATTCAGTTTACAGCTCGTATATTATATATACTACATTAAAATATTCTAAATAAATTTACAAATAAAAAAATTATCATATAATAATTTTATATATGGATAAATATTTATAAGCGTTATATTTATATTTTTAACTAAGTGATACCACGAAACCATTGGGATTAGGATGCATGGAGTCTTCTCTTCATCGAAGTCTTTGTCTCATTTATCCATAAACAGAATATAAAAACAATAGGAGAAATTTAAAAGGCGTACGACTTACTTGTTTATTAAATAATGAAACTGGAGGGTGGAAAAATTTTCTAATGAAAGCCAAAGGGGATCAGTCTGTTGAATATTCTTAAGACACTACAAGATGAACGGAAAGATCCAAATGTAGGAGTGCTGGAGAGACGCCGATATTCGCTTTCATTTCAAAACCTTGCTGGCTGTGACGTCACGCGGGATACCCCCATTACTGCCATCTAGTGTAGCCATTAGGAAGTAGTTTAAATGTTTACGAAATGCGATAAAACCTGTGTAAACCGGACTCGCTCTGTACCGAATATGTTTTTACCGCTTTGGCAGATTTTCGTTTTAAACGGGTTTTTGCTCTATTGATTTATAATTTAATTAATTGTATTCGTGTGTTTAGTTTAAGTTATAATGGGAGAAAATTTAGTTTTAATTGAGATTTTTTTAACGTTTATAATATATTTATTTTAAGGAATATTTTTAAAGTAAATTTAATTTTATTTGGTTATAAATTATATAATTAATACATATTTTTTTCAGGAGAATTTTTCTTTTAATTGTAGACATAGACATTACCAATGTCGTCCGTCCGTCAGTCCTTCGTTAATCTCGAGAATGGAGTTGGATAGATGAAAATCGAGATCGGATGTGGAAAGTTTAGGGTTGGAGACTCCGATTAATTGCAGGCTGTACGAACCGAAAGTCTGGACCGAAAGTCACGTGATTTTTAAATAATAAAAAATACATTTAAAAAATAAATAAGTTAAAATTGTTATTTATAAAATAATCTAATCTAATTAACTAAAAACGCAAGTGGTTTTGTGTCATTTATATTGAAAATACAGTAAAGCCCGTCTAGAACGGAACATGAGTAAAACGGAAATGTGCCTGAACGGATAATCTTCGGCACTTGCGATTCCGGTTTACACGAGTTTTACTCCATCTCTTTAAAACGTTAAATAAGCAATTTTCTTTAAATAAAGTTCAGAAAATTATATTAAATATTAATTACTATAAATAATAGATACAGTAAAAAACCTATCCAAGACGGAACCTGAATAAAACGGAAAAATTTCTTCGGATCAGAGCGATTTTATATGTTAAAAAAAAAAAAACCTGTTCAAAATGGAAACCTGCCAAACCGGAAAAATATTCGGTACAATGCGATTCCCGTTTACACAGATTTTACTGTTTAGTTAATTAATCGACTCCAAATATTAACAGATAAATATATTTTTATACAGTAAAACCTTTGTAAACCGGAATCATGCGGTACGAATATCTTTTCCTGTTTGGCAGATTTCCGTTTCGAACAGGTTTTTTTTTAACTCACAAAACCGCTCCGTTCCAAATAATGTTTTCTGTTTTATTCAGATTCCGTTTTGGACAGGTTTTACTTTAATAAAAAAGAATTAGCTAAATCTATTTTAATTTTTATCCCAACTTTAAAACATTATTAAATGTATAAAATAATAAATTGGATCTTCTTGTTTATCTCATGAACAAGGGTAATGAACTCCTATTGTCTGTATTTGAAGAAATTAAACAGTACATGTTTTGAAAACAGTAAATACAACAAATAAGAAGTGAAAAGCAACATATTTTTCAAAACATGTTTCATAGAAACTGTTCAAAACGTCCTCCCCATCCTCGATGCAACTTGGATGCGTACTGCGTGTGTAGTGGGAAGGAGGGAGATGTGACGTCAGCTAGTATTCATAACGTACTATACACCACAGGTGCATTTAAAAAGTAATAAACTATCAACGAATGAAATGGGCTCTTTTCAAAATGTTTTAATTAACAATTAGATACCATACCTCTATTAAGGATGGTCTACGTTCTGTTATATAACAGAGAGAAAGTAGGCCAATGGCAATCCGTTAAGAAACGATTTCCCCTCAACATTTTATATTTTTGGACTCAGGGACCTTGAAATGTCGAGAAAGACAAGAAAAGTTGGGTTTTTTCTGTATGTATGGATGTTAGTGTGTGTATGAACGTGAGCGGCATGGTTTTTTACCCACTTTAAAGCTTAATAGTGCTTGTTCCTTATGTCAAAAATTTCTGAAATTTTGCATGGAGGTTTGCGTATTAGGGGATATTGTTTCTAAAATTTTCGGGAAAATCGGACCATTGGTTTGGGAGATATTAAGAGGATAGGGACCGTATATCAAAAAGCTTCCAAGTTATGAATTTTTTTTAACTTTGTGTTAATATGTCTTAGTGTTTCTTAGACATAAGTGTTTTTATGTCTAACTTGTAAGAAAGCTATGCAACTCGTTCTGAATATTTACATTTAAATCCAAATACTGTTGAATATAAAACTCCCCCATGTTCATATGGATTTTTCCCCCTCTAAATATACCATAGAATAAGCACCCAAAATCCTGTTTATTCATTATGAATCATCCTGTCAATACGATTTAATTATTTCTTTAAAGTTTTAAAGTTTAAATTAGGCAAATTAGAATAAATAAAACTCTTTTAACGTTAATTGTAATGTAAGAAATACCTATTTAAAATGGCTTAATATTAATTTTAATGTCAATATATTTTATAAAATATTTTTTCACATAGACATGCGAAAAAATTAATTATTTTCACATTTACGTCAAGAGAATTAATTTATTATTTAAAACTTTTTAAAATAATCTGTAATAATAGAGTTTCTCATAAATATTTTTTATGATTGTTATTTACCATATTATGTAAGGATGTATTATAATTGACTGTTATCTTTAATGTTGTTGAATCAAATAGATCAAAAATAAGAAATTCCTAAAATTTGGCATTATAATGCCTGTTTACGTCATTCTTTACATTCAAGTTTTAGGAATTCTTTATCTCTAAACGGAATTCTCAAACTGATATATCGTCTGAGAATTCTATGAATAGACAAAATTTAATGAGGAACTTTTTGAATGTAAATGACAATATTATTTTACCAAATTTTTTATTTTTGTTTTTGTAATAATTGTTTAAAATAAACGTTAAACTTTGTTTGGATTTTTAAATATCATTCTGATTCACCTCCTGGTCTTTCTACTATATCGAATTGTCTATTTTTACCTCAAAATAAGAATTTATCTTATCATTTTCCTGTTGATCATCGTCGTATTTTCTGCTTTCAACGTCTGTATAATAAAAATTTACATCGTTGTATTTATTTTATAATACACTATAATCGCCATATTTACTGTTTTTAATGGATGATTTTAATTCTTATTTTTATTAACTAATTTATCTCAAAAATATCATCTTCTGTGAAACATTCAGAATATTTTATTTTACTTCAAATTTTAAAAGTAAGATATATCATTGTTTTATTACGTAAGTTTTTTTTTTCTTCTTCATATAGCTTGACATTTTCTGCGATGAATGCCAATTGTACTTTATGTTTGTATGGATAATGCGAAACGTGGGCGATCTGCCGTGGGGGGATGCATCCTGTGAAGACTTTCTTCCCTGTTTGGGTGTTACAAATGTGAAGAAAACCTGGAAAACTCAACGTTGCCAGCACATTAGCGAGGCGAGAACCCCGAACTATGAGTGTTCAGTGGTTTCACTCGGCCACTGGTGGCACTTCATAATGAATCAATTCGGGAGAATCATTACGTTTCCTCTTCGTATAAACAATTTTAATAATAAAATACTTCACAATAAATTTTAAATTTACTAAATAAAAAAGTTATTCAATTATAATGTTGAGATTCTTCTATAAAAAGTTTTTTTGCATGTCCATGTAAAATATCTTTTTATTTCACAGGCTCATTTAAAATTTCTGTTAAACTGATTTCTTGTTAATTTTGAAAATTATCGAAATACATACATGTATTTGCAAATACAGGAATTTGAATATTATGGAATGGTTTTAAACATGAAAAATTTTTTTGAAAATTTAATAAGCCAGTCGCCTTTTTATCTTTTATTTTTTAAATCTGTGACAATTTTGAAATCTTTTCTGTAATTTTCAGGCTTATGATTTTCATTTCTTTTTCATTTTTACGCCCTGTGGACACTAATAGGACTCTTTTTTTAGCAAGCCCATTATGGGTTCGACCAAGCCCACAATGGGGCGACCAGGTGATGAGGGATGGAGCCCTTTCATTTTCATTGTATACGTTTTAAAAGAAAAATATTGACCTGTCTTTTCTGTTATTTAATAAGATATGCATCTTCTTGGACGCTGATTTGCGCCTCGTCACCGGGTTGTCCGTGTTTTCCAGGGTTTCATGACGTTTGTTACATCTGAAAAGAGGGCATTTTCCCATAAACTTCTCTCGGGAGGCATCCCTCATTGGCAGTTTATCTCTTAGACCTGTCTCTATCCCTATATCCTTTTAGAAGGAACTCACTCAATCCTTTCATCTGGTCTGCATATTCGACATTTATGAAAGAATTATTCTTTTATGATTATTTTTTTCTAAGTATCATTTTATGTACTACTATTTTTTTACACTTTTTAAAAATATTTTGTATTTTACATATTAAAAATTTTTTTAAATTAGAAATTGATATTATAATTATTTATATTCAGATAAATTTCCAAAAAAAGATTTATATAAGTTGATGTAAAAATATGTAGTTGACTGAATTTTAATTTAATTACATGCCAATCATAAATATAATAGAAAAATATAAAGTAATACGATACTTTTATATTTAAAATTAATACATTGCTTTTTTTATAAGACTGAAAGAATAAGACTTTATCAGTGACCGAGTGGATAACATCACTAAACACTAAAACTCCACCTGGCAAACGGACTGGCCACTGAGTTTCGGGTTTTCTTCCTTTTTGTAACACCTAAATGGGGTTCAGTTTCCCATAAAGTCTTCTGGGAGGCGCTCTTTTTGGCAAATCTCTCACGTTTAAAAGTAGACTAAATTGAAAGAATAAAATTTATTGCTACCTTTTCTGTTTCAACTTCTTCCCTTATCAAATTTTTATGCAGGATCGTTGCTTTTGATGATACTTCTCGTCTACGTGTTTGATCTTTCATCCATTATTCTTTCACTTTTTTTTCTCTGATATTTTCCTCTATCCACCCTTTCTCAGGTCTTCACTGTTTTCCGTCAGTTTGCATTGTCACAGCATCCCTTTCCACATGGTTTTTTCTTTTCCCTCCTCATGATATGACCTCAATCTTGCTTACTGCACTTCTAAACTGTCTGTCACCTCCTCTACTGTACCTCTTACAACTCTGTAAGCGCTGTATATAATTTAATTAATTTAAAATCGGATTACAGATTACAAATTAATTTAATACTTGAAATATACCGTTGTATGTAATTGGTAGGAAGTCTGTTAAACTCTTCGCTGACTGCGGATCTCCACTGTCAATATAACTAGAATTGGTTCTTGCTTACCCGGCGCCATGATTTATCTGTAAAAGCTTAAATAAAGATCAACATAATTTCTATGGTTCCAGACTTATGGGACATTCTATACATTATTACCCATATGAGTAGTAGGTATGAATTAAATTTTGCATTTAATTATGGAAGTTTTTAAATTTTAGTTTGGTTTTTCACCTTATACAGTAATGCCACATGGACGATCTGCTTTCCAGGTATTTTATGGAAACTGACCCCTATTTAGGTGTTTCTAACGCGAAGAAAACCCGGAAAATTCTGCATAGCCATCCCGTTGGCGAGGCGCGACCGTTGAAGACTTGATCGAATGCCTAAATGGACATAAAAATAAGGCACTCTGTTTTCCCAGGGCAGAAAAATTTAAATAAAACAATTATTAATTT
This sequence comes from Centruroides sculpturatus, assembly GCF_000671375.1. NCBI lineage: Eukaryota > Metazoa > Arthropoda > Arachnida > Scorpiones > Buthidae > Centruroides > Centruroides sculpturatus. Next base: position 103,866 of record NW_019385603.1, read on the forward strand.
TCCGGTAGAAAAGATTAGATTGGATTGATGGAAAAAGGCAACGCGACACTTGGGCGATTCGCAAAGGAGTGATCCTTCTCGAGATGACACCTCCTTGGCAAATTGCCCAAGTATTGCTTTGGACAGGATGATTTTCTATGAGAAACTGGCTCTTATTTATGCGTTAAGAAATACATGAAGAAAATTCGGAAGCTCCACGTGACTAATCTGTCGGCAAAGTGCAAACCCGCGAGCAATGTTTAGTCGTTTTATCCACTCGACAAGATAGAAACATCTTTGGTATGAAGTTATTCACTTTAAGTAATAGAGGTCTGGTGCGAATTCAAACTCCTTAAGTTTATGACAACTTGTGGCTCTTGTTGAGATTAGTACACCTGAACTCGTTAGTTGGTTCCGAGCTCACTCCTTTCCTTTAGATACACTTGTTTACCAGTTAGAAGATAATAACAGAGGAGGGATAGAAGTTGTAATGAAGTTATTATAGTAATATGAAAATTACATAAATTCTATTGCCTCTGGATTGACAGAAAAGGAACGTTAAACTGAAAGTTATTACATAAATAAATAAATTTGTTTGCACAACTGAAAAATTTTGTGGGTTTCTATGGAGTTTGAATCGGGGGATTCCACTGTATATTTTAGCTACTGTGTTTTTAATGATTTTTTTTAATCGTGTAAGGAAACTTAAAAAAATGTTTATGCAAGAAAACAAACACGAAAAATTCAGGCTTCTATCGTAGGATATTCTGTGGCACAGTATCTGATTAAATATAACAGAATTCGCAGAGGTCAATAGAAAAATTGGACTGTAAAATATGATAACATTGATAGATAACAAGAGATAATCAGATATGATTAGTTGTAGGAAAGGTTTTTTAGAAATTGAAAGGATTTCCATGTGCAGCAGGGATTGCTAGACATTAGACTAGTTTATTTGTATATGGCAACGCAAACATGGGCGATCTACCGATAGGCAATGCCTTCCGGGAGGATTTTTTAAATGAGAAACAAGCTGCTATTTAGATGTTACAAACCCGGAGGCTCACCAGTGACCAAACGATTCCGTTCCTTGAACACTTGGAATTCGGTCGTGGGTTTGCGCCTCGTGGAGTTTTCCGGGTTTTCTCCAAGTCTGTAACGCCTGAATAGGGGCCAGTTACCCTTAAAAAGACCTCTTGGAAGGCATCCCCATAGACAGATCGCCCAAGTGTTGCGTTGCCGTAACTTAATTAATAAACAAACAAACAAACCCGGAAATTTCACGTCACCAGCCCGTTGGTAATGCATGAACCCACGACCAGTGTTCAGTGGTTTTATCTATTCGGCTTTTGATAGTCGCTAGACGTTAGAAAATGGGAAATGACGATGGGCCGGTATTTTATCATGCGTAATCTACCAGATATTTGGAAACAAAAATTCGTAATGCTCAGTGGCGGATCCAGAAGTACTCAAAGGAGAGGCAGCCGAAAAAATATTTGAATTAGTAACACTTGCGCCACGACTGTATTGCGGTATGATAAACCATATTTGCCATCATAATGTTTTTAAAAACAGCATTTTGAAGTTCGAACGAATAAATTAAAATTTTTTTTTTTTTTTGTGAGTCAATGGGAAGGGCTTAGGTTCCTGTAGTCCTCCCCTTGTATCTCCCTTGTATATATGCTGTATATTACTTTACTAAATGAAAATAAATATGGATTAACAGTCAAACTTTGGGTTTCGAACTTAATTCGTTCGTAAAAGTTGTTCGAAAACCGAAACAAATTTTTCCGTAAGAAGCAATATAAAATTGATTAAACCATTCCCGACCCCCGAAATAAAGCTTTTCTTTTTGTTTGACTATAAAATCGATTTATAATTTTAGAGAAAAATATATCTTTTTGTAAAAATGAAGTTACATAACAAAATTTTTATTTAGGAAAATTGTTTAGGATTTTTTTTTATTTCCTAAGTTAAATGAACATTAAAATATCGTAAAGTACGTTTTCTTTTCTCCCTTTTCAATTCTTTCCATCCCGTGGGCACTAAGATGGCATTTTTTCAGGAAGCCCATTATGAATTCGGCCAGGTCCACAATAGGGCGGCCGGGTGGTTGGTCCAGGCCACCTTCCGAAAAATTCCTGGGGATTTTCGACCCGTCCAGATTCGATCTCGGATCCCCCAGAGCAGTAGGATGCTTAGCTGTTCGGTTCGACCCTAGCTGTTCGGTCGCCGTAAAGTAAGCTTATTAGCAGGATTCCATATAGCGGAAAATTTAGCTCCCCGTGGGGAAAAGTATGGGTTAATATCCACACTTTTCCCTACAAGTACAGAAGGGAATTTGCAGATAATTTATGAAATAAAAAAAATCCTGTTTTTTTCATTTTAAATAAAATCAGAGGAAATACTTCATATAAAATTGTAAAAATTCACTCAATTTGATTTATGATGGAATAATGTAGATATTTCAGGATTTACAGTACATGGATTTTGGTAGATTTCTTTCGAGGCGTAGCACGAGAATAGAGGGGAGAATATGCTAGCCTCAAACCGGATTTTGAGGCGAAGATCGAGTGGCAACATTGCTCGTTAGGTTTGTATAATTGTAATTCGTGTATTATTTTATTTTTTTATCTTACCCGTTAGTTGTAGTCTAAACATTTTGAGTGATTCTTACATGCTATGCTAATTATTTCTAAAAGAGAATATTTGCTATAGGGAATAATAAAAGAGAAATAGAATCCAAATGATATAAATCACATCTTTAACTATACGTGGATATAATTGGTGAATACGTGCAGTGTAATCTTTACACGTGGAATACACAGACAAAAACAATGGACGTAAATACATAGGTGGGGTTGCTAAAGAACCCCAAATGAAGAAATAAAATAAAATAAAATATATATAAAAGTATAAAAACATAAATAGCAACTAATTAAAACTACACATTTACAGATTTAAACATTACTTTGTCAACAGAAAATACACAAAAGTGTTATGAAATAGGCTGTGTTCAGCAGACTTAACAGTTCCAGAGCTGTTGAGTACTTTTCTGCTGAATGCCCTTTACTGTAGCGATGTTTTGGAACATGTGAGGCATTTTGTTGTCACATTTGGTAACATCTTTCATTTATGCTATGGCCGTGTTTGTTAATGCAGCAAGAGTGTAGCGAAATGATGCCACGAGCAGCGTTGGCCATTTAGAAATGGGTTTCAGAGTGTTCGCTGTAAAGTGTTTCTTGAGCGCTGCATAAAAAGACACGCCCTACCTATTGCTACCTGAAACTGACCAATGATGGCTGCTTTTTGTTCCAATGCATATATCACTTATTCAGCAGATGTAACTGTAACAACTAACAATTGAAACATCTTTTCTCAGTTACAACTGTTGACTCTGCTGAATGTAGCCAATTACACACAGTGCTTCTACTAATAATTTTAAAAACTACTGGAGTAATGCTGAACCCCATTAAGTATTCTAGGGCTAAACATTAAATATGAATTAAATGATGCCAGTTCAATGTTTAAATACAATGTAAGTTCAGTCATTTTCAAAACAGCTTATTTCACAGTACTAAACACTGTCCATTCTAAAAATTAACAGTTTCATATGATGATGATGATAAGTAAATGCATATCTATGAATTGAGTCTGCAAAATATTTTGAAATTTTATCTTTAAGATATTTTGACAATTCAAGAGGACATATAACCTCTTAGAGATTGTCAAAGAACACAGTAGAGAATTTTATGGATCTTGTAGGATTTAAAAGAGATTTTAAATCCTACAAGATCAAGATACAAGATCAAGATATAAATTTGATCTATGATCTTAAAATGATCATAGATCAAATTTACATTTTTTGTGTTAATAGTGCATTCAAATATAAATAAGTAATTTTGAAAAATGATCTCAAGTTTTCTTATGTGATATATAAATATCAAAAAGTTTCAACTTTATTTATGTAAGTGAATTTGAAAAAAAAATTCTTTATTCAAGGAACTATTTTTTACTGTCCAGTGGAAAAATTGGCTTTTTATTAAGATTTTTTAAGTTTTTTCCCATAACTATTATAATGAAATTTTTAATTCAATTTCTCATCTCAAAATGTATTTGGAACATGATGGAAAATAGTAGCAAGTCAAGAATGTAAGGAATATGATTGGTCATTGAAAGGTATTAAAAAATTTATTTAAAGATAAAAAAGTAAAATTATTAAAATTTAAAAAGTTCTTGTATATTTAATGAGAACTTTTAAGACAAGAAATACATTTGTTTATAAAATAAAAGAAAGTGTTAGCACAGTATAAATTAAATTTATGCTATATTTTTTTAATTAAAGAATAAATAGTAAGTTTTAATTAAACTTTAAAATGCAGACCTACATATAAATATTACATATATTTTATTAAACAAGTTTGTTTATAAATCAATTTTCAAAAGTAAAACAAAAAATTGTCTTGCACACAATCCTTTGTGCTCTCTTTCTGACTATAATTGTCTTAAACTGATGATATACATTAACAGATTCCTAAATATTTGTTGATACTAGAAGATATTAGTGGTAATATCTTCTAGTAGTAATAAATATGTAGAAATCTGTTAATCATCCATTTGTTCCAATTGCATTTAATCGTCCAAATCATCCATGATATGTAAAAGAAAGTTAATAACTTCCAAATAATCATTTAATGAGAGGCTAAATGGGAGACAGATAACAGAAACACCTGACAAAATCTGGCATTTGAGGTGTGAACTTGCACTATCTGTAATATTAAACAAATACTGTACAGAATCTAGATTAAAACAAATTGGAAGTTTCAGACAAATTTTTAATGGTAATGAAATGGTGCAAAATATATATTAAATAAAATAGATTAAGAAATTTATGATAAGAAATTTTTGGATTATTCTTTGTGGATAGTTTTTTTATTTTATTATTTACAGTTTTATTTAAAATATTTACATTTTATTTTTTAATATTTTAGAATTATAAAAGAAATAATGAGAGCTGTGTCTTTTGTGGAAAAAGTTGAATTTAATTTTCCTGGAAATATTTGTAAAAATGCCATTGTTCTTGGAGATGTTGATAATGATGATGTAAGAAACTTTCTATTATATATGTTTTAATAATATAAAACTTTTTTTTGTATAGAAATATATATGTAATGAAATGCACTTCTGCCATTATGACCATCAACAAACAGATTGGGACATAGCATTGGAAAAAAATGTTTGTGGGAACCATTCTGTTTCAAAACTTAAAAGAATGTTCTTTGTTTTATTTATTGTTTAGTGTTTATACTTTTTAATGTTAATTAATTTTATTTGGCCAGTTTTCTTAGTTAATAAATTAGGTTTTTTTTCCTGAGAAGATTGTCAATTATATTATCCATGATAATATATATAAATATGTTAATATTATATATATGTTACTGTGAAAGACCGAAATTAGAGAATTTCGATATTCTCCAGTGAATGTCGACACACACAAAATATGTCGGTGAAGGACCGAATACCTTTGGATATATTATTATACATTCAAACAATCACCGATGTATGTCGACAAGCCCAAATAAGCTTTGGTGGAAGTCGAAACGACACCTGAGAAGCCGATGTCAACAGAGAGGCGACAATCTGTTACCAAATTCTTTGCTGTTTCCTTCTGCTCAAATTGGTGATACCATACAAATACAAGTCTCTGATGTCGATCGTGGCCGTATAGATGCCCAAAATGTGTTGGTGGTTGTTGTTGGAATAGAAGACTCCGACTTCTATAAATTAGTAAACAAAAATGGTACCCTCAAGTAGCTATATACACATAATCAGTTTGTAATTTGTAAAGAAAAGTTACTTTCCATAGATGAGATTTCTTCTCAAGAAATATTGCTGAGAGAAGCAGCTGTAGCTAATTCAAAAAGTGAAGGGCAAGGCTATACATTCTGTCATTGCAAAAAGAAGTGTTCCACAAATAAATGCAGTTGTAAAAGCAAGGGACTCTTGTGCAATTCAAAGTGCCATAACAGTTTAAATTGTTGCAATAAATAAGATTGTATAACGATAATCACATAATTTATGTATAAGTTTATTATTGTATTATTTTCTTTAATGATTAAGAATGTACTGTTTGTTTTAGGTTCAACAGTTTATTTACATGTGCTGTTACTTAAGCTTTCTCCTATTTTGACATATTAAAAAGTTGCATTTTTGTCTTAACGTAATAAAAATATTTTTATTCAACATTCACCATCAGTGCATACTGAATGTCAGCATTTGCCTGTGTAAGTGAGAAATAATGATATTTAGCAAATATTTCGTACATACATGAAATGACTGTGTGAATGCTGACATTCACCAGATATTGGTCATTCACAGTAACATATATAAATAAACCAAAGCAAGAGACGAATGGTCTTTTGAAATTTAATTTGAAGATTTGCGTTCATCAGGTGAATGATTGTTTTCAAAAATTCATTCTAGCATCTTATGTGCTAATATTCAACACTAAATGTTTAACACATATATACTAAAGATGGCTTGTAAAGGCTGAAAACATTTTGAAATTTTTAAAATATCAAGTGAAGATTAAGGTTTGATTCTTTTTTATGGATTCTTTCAGTTTTGATTGAAGCAATACAGAGCAAGTAAAACAACTGATTCTTGTTGATAGATGTGCCTCTTTTCATAAATTTTCTAAGTGGTCAGGATTAAGTGTTGCAATATTGACTCTATTATTCACAAATATTTTTCTTTTTGGATAATATCTTTATTTAAGATGAATGTTTAGTTATATTTCTATATATTTATATGGCTTTACAATGTTTGATATACTAATATCTTTGCATTGGATGCTGAAACAATTTTTCTTTTTTATTGTAATAAATGGATATGTATTTAAATAAATTACTCAAACAATCCTTTAGTGGAATGACAAAATTTTCATAAGGGTGAACTAGCCATCGTAGTTACTTGGCTGAATTAATCAATGTGCCTTTAACACTGGATGAAGTTTAAAGAACACTGTCCACTGGAAAGTGGAATTACTTTCCAGATTCCATTTCACTCTCCTCATCTGAAGACAACCAGTTAACCTGATTAAAACATTAGCTGTTATCAGTTCTATAAAAAAACAGTATGATTTCGAATAGCAAATTATTCCATGTTATGATTATAGTCTAAACAAGCTTCTGATAATTTCTATCTGTTTGATTTCTGTGTTCTTAACACTTTATAACAGATGTAGTACTGAAGTTTAGAATGTTATCGAAATCTAGAATTAATCTGAAAGACGGATAGATCTTTTTGTGATGAAGGCATAAAATGAAATAATGAATCCAATGCATTTGCACAGAATGAAGATGTGTTAATAAATAAAAAAGCTTTAAAAATCATGTCACATAATTTATTATTCTTTTCTTGAAAAGTTCTGGTTAAATTTGATAATTTTCTTTTTAAATGAAAATTTTGTGTGAAAATAGAATAATATGATATTTATAGTATAAAAATAAAATTATTTTGTTTTATTAGAACAATGAATTAGTAGTTGGTAATATAAATGGTGAACTTGCAGTATTTCGGTATCAACAACCTACACCTTGGGCTACAAGTCATGACTTGGGCATGGTAAGTTTAAATATGAATTAATAATTTTAAATAATTTCAGATATGTCATACATAAAATATAGTTAGAAGTATTTACTTTGCAATACTACCCTTCTTATACTTGATTATTTGATTCACAAATGTATTGATTATTTATCATATGATTTTAGAATTTTGTAATGTATATTTTACATGCATGGTGCATAGTAAAGCTTGACATGTGTGAGTAACGTGCAACATACAAAATACAGTACACAAGAAAATAGATACACCTGTTATAAATAAACACAAGAGAAATGAGTGAGAACACATGAATGAATATATAAGAAATACACATTTTATTTTCTATGCTTAACGTTCACATTAGCATTTCAAGCTTTCTATTCACACTATTGAAGTGCAGGGTATCCTTTTTTACTAAATCAGTCATGCTCTACAATTTTTTAATTGATTTTTTATTTTCGATATGTTGCTTATTTTTAAGATAAAAGTGTTAACTTCCAAATTTACTTCCAGGGATGCTGCAATCAGTGTCATCTTGTAGTAAATAATCACTTTATTAATAATTTTCTGTAGTAAAAGAGAAAACTGATATCTGATTAATTGGTTGAAAGAAAACATTATTCCAATGATAAAATGTTTGACATTGATTACTTGAAGTTTATTTTATGCATTCTTTTGTAATATACTTTTGTTCTTATAATACTATTTTCTATTGTAATTTCTTCTAGTTTTGAGATTTTTGTTACTTTAATAAAAATTTTCAGTTATTACAAATTTTTAACAATCAGAATAAAAGGTTTTTGAGGACTTTAAAATTGAAACTTCAGTCATATAGATTTTTTAAAATTACTCTTTATGTAGAAATATAAAATTGTAAAGAAAAAGTTACTACCAAAAACTATCTGAAGAACAGCTTGATAAGGTCAAAATGCATTTTAGAAAAGTGAAGTTTCATGTCTCAGTGTCAGGTCCACCAGTGAATGAGTGGATAAAACTACAGTAGAACATTGATTATTTGAATATTGATCAACCAAAATGTCAATTAACCAAAAGCTTTCCAGTCAGCAAATTTAAATTTCCGCTAGTGCTGTGGCGCTGCAATCTTTGGCTATGTCTTGGGCTACTCCAATATTATTTTTGTTGTTGTGTGTGTTTTAGCTGGCAGCACTGGCACAACCATGAGAGAATACTTATGGACATGCCAGAATTGGAATGAATTTCAACATGGGATAGTTTAATATATTTTTTTGTACATAATCAGTTATCCGAAAAATCGATTTTCCGAACAACCCCAGTCCCCAATTGATTCAGATAATCGATGCTCTACTGTACTGAACATTGGTAGGTGGTCACAGGTTTTTCCCTCATCAATAGACTGGCCATATGGAGTTTTTCTGGTTCTGTTTGTGTATCTATAACCTAAATAGGGGTCAGTTTCTTATAAAAGTCCTTGTGGGGAGGCATCATTTCAATCATCCATGCCATATCTCACCAAACCTAAAGTAAATGTCTCAGTGCCAAACCAATTTTAGCTGGTTGATCAGTCAACTAAGTATTTTTTATAATGTGCTGAAAATATTTTTTATTTTATTTACAATTATTATTTTTTAAAGATAACTGTACTGTACTGTAGACTGTTATGCAATTGAGTATTATATTAACTGAGGTTTGTAAGAAACTTTGCAGTAGCAGTCAGCTAACATCAATGTAGATTGACCATCTGAATTTTTTCTAGGGAGAACATTGATGTCCTGAAATAATCTTGTTCTCCAACTGCAAATAATGAAAGAGATGCAGAAAAATCAAAATAAAGCTTCAAAAGAATTTTAAAATTTTGTAAATGTTTTTCTTACAAATCCTGTAAAATAAAACGTTTTTAACTAAGAATTTCATACTTATATTATAGTTTATGAGAAAGGAAAAAATATATAGGAATTTAATTTTTGTTTAAATTAATTTATAAATAAATAATAGCAATAATATAAGTATATTTATTTTCAATGTTTACAGATTACAACAACTGTTGTCGGTGATATTCTTAATGAAGGAAAAGTGAGCAGAAATTTTTTCTAATTAAGTTTCTTATACTATATTTTTATAATACTAAATTAAATAAATGTTGAAAAATTTATTTATTTATTTTAATTTACATTTATAATGTTTTATCAAGAAACTAAACGAAAAGTTGTAATGCCCAATATGACTAATACATCAAGCCACAGTTTTACAGCCACTTTCTAACCAGGACTATCTAAATAATGAAAGAAAATAATGTAAATTGTTATACCAACATGTTTTTAAAGGTGTTAATACTTCAATATGTATTAAACAATATATGTATTTAACTAATAATAGCTGAAGAGGGTTTGGACCTAATACCTACTGAAATGCATATTGTGAACAATTTTAAACATGGAATTTTTTTAAATAAATGTTGCTCTTTGATGATGATGTCTCCATTTCATTATTTCAATAGTCTTGGTTAGAAAGTGCCTGTAGAATTTAATGGTGTGACTTGTTTGTGATATTGAACATTACAACTTTTCATTCAGTTACTTGATAAAATTTGCATAAGTCATCCTGAGTAAAAAGCAATGTAAGGTCTATTGTTTTATGTATTTATTAACATTTATAAAGTCTTTAGGTATGTGATTATCAAAACAACAAAACTTAAAATAAAACAGTAAGTAGTTATTTTACAGTTATACATATCCAGTTTTCATTAGTAGAGAAAGACATTCTTTAATTTCATGTATTTATAAACAATCTCTAAAATGTTTAATTATGACAGAGTTATTCTCTAGGACATTATCAACTTTTTACTTCATTATATAGAATACTTGCTTACCCGTCGCGCATTGCTGCGATCTCAGAAGAAAGGAAATTCAAGCAAACTCGTTATGATAAAATTCAATTTACATTTTATTATTTTTATTGAAACTTATTATTATTATTCATTTTCATCGGGAAAACATTTCAAAGTGTCGTTTCAATTCTATTTATTTATTGGAGTGTTTGTGGATACACGATATTTTTTGTTTTTCCCTCTGGTGTGTACACGAATAAATCGGAAGGTTTTTCGACGCGTGAGCCGGCCACATACAGTTGTCCATGCGAGAAGCACGGATTCTCCAAATTTAGCCCACACACTCGCTGCGATTGTCAGAAGTGCGATATTCCCCATTTTTATATATATTTTTTAATCCTTTATAATTTTAATTATTTAATTGCTCCTTCCTCTCTTCCTTGGCATGTTGTGAAATTTCTGATAGTTGGATAATAAACCGTTTTATTGTAATTTGTCTTTTTAAATTATTTTGAGTCGATATTAAAATTTGGAAAAGGGGGGATACCTAGATCGGTAAAATACGCGAATTTCTTCCTACAACTTCGGTTGTTGTTCGGGGTACAGTTAAGGTTTTAACGAAGTTCGAGCGAATACATAATTAGCAAAAAAAGTCGAAATAAAATGATTAAACAAAAATTATTATAAATATCGTAAATAACAGTTCACAAATGCATATATAGAGATATTTTTTGAAGGGGGGAAATGGTCTTCACAATTTGAAATCGATCGAACACACTGTGCGCAAATGCTTGTGTAAATGCACACCATCTATCGTAGGATAAATGTACTTCGCGGGAGTGTATTAAAAAATTAAAAAAACTTTCCAAAGTTTTATGGCAATCGTACTATGCCACAAACCTTCGCCAGAGTATAATAAACAACTTCCCAAAGTTTCACGGCAATCGGATAAATGGTGTGGTAATGCATGAAGGACACACACACACACACACACATTCATTTTTATATATATAGATTTTAAATCATTGAATTATTATTCCAAAGATCAAAGTTCATTTACAGATTATTTGCCCAAAATTAAGAGATGACATACTTATATATTCAGCAATTACAGCTGAAAGCAATTAGGATATATTGCAATATTAGATTTATTTTATGGCATAAATATTACCACAGTTTGATTTTAATGTTTCAGTGATTGATATTATTCACAAAGAACTTCTGATTAACATTATTTTCTCATGTCAGGTATACTATCGTTAAAGAATACCAAATGTTCTACTATAGTTATTTTATGATTAAATCATATAAAGTAATTCTAGTGAATAAGTTTAAAAATAGCCACTAAAACTAGATGATACAAATACACTCACTACATACCAAAACATCAAGCAGTTGCCACCAGCTTGAGGTTAGAATAGTCCTGTTAACATAGAACAAACTTTAAATGAAATGTTTCAGTGTTGAAAGTAGAATGTGATAGAAAAATTATTTTGATGTTAAGACATTTTATTCCAATTGGTTATTGGTTCTATATTCAAAATACTATTCTAACCTGAAGATGGTCACTGCTGATTGACCATCTTCAGGTTAGAATAGTACAGTAGACCTCCCCTATAACACGGTAGATATGTTCCGTGTTATATGAATTTTGTGTTGTATGAGTCACTTAAATACATGAGTCAATTACAGCCCAGCACATGTGCAGTTTAGCGGCTACAGCTGTTTGAAAGGTTTTCTTCCATAAAATTAATCGATTCTAGACTAATTTGACTCAACATTTCCAAAACGCATATAATTTTTTGGGAATAATCCATATAAACTATGCTATAAACAAAAAATTGTAGGATTATTTATCAAGTGCGCGCTGTTCAACGACGCCATTGCTTAAGCTTGTTTTTGTCGCGGAGTGGTTCATCGAATGGAGGGAGCATGTTTCCTGACAAGTTATTTTTCTGCGAAAAATTTGCTGAACTTTGGAGACATCATAAATATAAATATAACTATGGAGACATCACAAATATAAATATAAATATAATTTTTTTGCCGTGTTATATGAACCCGTGTTATAGGGGGGTCTACTGTATTTTGAAGATAGAACCAATAACTAGCCAAAAATTACCACAGAAAAAAATTCACATAAAAAAGGAATTATGTAACAATAAAAAAGACTTTTCTTTACTAGACATAACTGTTTACAAAATCTTTTTCTGAAACAGTAATGAGAAAAAATGCATGGAAAAATATTTTAAAAATTTCCCATGTTTATTCTCCATTACATAGGGATAGCACTATACCTGACTAACCCACTGCTGAAAGGTTAAGACCACAGGAAATGTTTGTTTCTATGTACATGCTTACATACTGTTCATTCTCTGCTGGGTTTCTTGGTATATAGTGATTGTATAACTCTAGTAAATAAATAATTGACCAAATTTATGGAGTCACACAATGAAATAATGCTAATAATAGTAGTTTTCAATAATTAAACTGATTACTTAAACCTATATTCAGTTATATTTTTATACTAACAGTGAAAGTAATTCAAATTTTATTAATCAAATGTTATAACTAACTACTTAGCTAAAGATAACTTATATTCAATACTAAATAAATGTTTCTATATATTAAATGTTCAATACTGAACAAACATTTTTCTGATATTGAATATAATTAATTGAAAATTATAACTAAAGTATTAGTTATAGCTTTCAATGAATGGAAAAGAATCAAAAGATGATGACTAACTTCATATTTTGTATTTAAATATAATCTAATTAATTACTTTACATTAATTAACTAATTGTATGAAATATTTATTTTAAGAATTTCTTAGTCACAATAAGTAATGAAGGATGGTGTCATATTTTTGATGTGAAGAAGGATATGACTATGGTAAGAAACTACTTTTCTTTTAGTTTAAAAGAATTTTAAAAACAATTGTAAAAGTTAATATAAATCTATAATATTATGGCATTAATTTAAATATGAAAATTTAAACTTAAATATACATTCATAAACAAAAACATTCTTTATAGCATAAAGCATTAACTAGGATTGCCACTAGCCAGTGTACAGTACATGCCAGGCATATCACAATGGTACCATATGAACATGCATATCAATTGCATGTTTTAACAATATTATTGGGTGAATCAATCAAATTGATTAACATTATGCATTTTCTAAAATGTTCTAGCTAAGGTTATCATTTATGTTGGGAATAAGCTTAAAACCCCAAATTAGTTTATCAGCTTTAATGGCATAATACAGGTGTATACTAATTTGTATTACATATATCATCATTTTTGTACATGCTTCAGAGTTCATGTTGTATCATATTCTTAAAGTGTTTTTAACTGAAGAACAGGGATTTTATATGATGATTAATTTCATATGCTAAATATACTGATGGAGACAAAGGAGAGGATGATGATGTAATCTCTTATATTCCAGTTGAGAGATGACATTATCATCCTCTTGAAGTAATGCATTATAATAACAAGAAACAAATTGCAAAGCACGGTTTCATATCATTAAAAGAAAGCATTATAAGTTTGTATAATCCTAGGCATAAATTCTTTAACTAAATCATACTGCTGAGCATCAAATACATAAGTCAACCTTAAATTATCTTACAATCTTTTAATGTCTACTGCCTAGTTATAATCACAATTTTTATTTCTTACTTGTAATATTTGAAAATTATAAATTTGCCTCTGTAAGTCACCACTAGGAGCTTTTAACAACATAATCCAAAATCTTAAATTCAATTTAATATGTTGTAAATTTAATTGTGACTTTTCAAACTCTCCAAAATTTATATCTCTAGAGTTGCTGAGAAGTTCCAGTTTGAATAAATTTTTTATAAAATAAAGTTGTACCTTTTTACTCATTTTCAAAACATGTAAACCCAAGATGGGAAAAAAATAACCAAAAATTTCACTAACTTATTAAATCAATATCAAAGATATTTAATTTAATATTCCAAAACATAAAAAATGTCAATAAATGAGGTTTTCTATTTTTAAGACTCCACTTTTTTTAAGATAAAAAATTGTTTTTCAAATAATTAAAATTTAAACAACAGAAACTGAATAGCATTCATTTGCATAAATTCTCACACTTTGTTTACTGTATTTTTTAGCATATAAGAAAAAAGGCTGAAAAAATTTCTGTCTTATATGGAAATTATAAAGTTAAGAAATAAACTGGAACTTTTTAATACTTGTAAGCACACAATAACACCTTACTTGCTTAGGGTTAAGGAGATGTAATCATTAGTTGATGCTACTTCCATTTAGTTTAGGTTTTATATATTTTTATGGCCCCAATTATTTGTAATTTTTCTCTATCAAATATTAGACTCACTAGCCTTGCTTTATTCAAATGGGAACTCCCTGGACTCAGACGTATATTGGGCCAATGCTGTTACGTAATTATGTGTGGATGTATCGTACTTATGTTCTTTAATTCTTGTATCCAGGTATCTGTAGGTTCCTACATACATTGAAGGTCTGTTAAATCTTGAATCCACTAAAGGAATGATGTATATCCCAAGGGCTCATAATTTGTTTAAGGCAACTTTATCATTTGTAAGTAATCTGTATATTGTAGGAAATGCTTTATAAGTGAGTTGGAAGTTTTATACACCAAGATGGCTAAAAAGTTAAACTTGAAGTTGCATTTACTCAGTCATTTTCTTTCTCCAGTCATCCCCAAACATGTTAAATCAAACTGGTTAACAAATTCCTTGAAACTTTTAAACTCAAAGTCTAAATTTTTTCCCCTGGTTGATTCAAGTTAACCAGGTTCCACACTGTATTATTATTATTTGTTATATCTAAGCAGCTTTTTCATGCATTTGTGTAGAATATTTTAATTATAAATGACTTCTTTTAAATTCCTTTTTCTCTGATTAATAAAAGTGTGCTTTCTATTCATATTTTTATTGTTTTTTTTAACCAGAATACAGTAAAAACATTTGGGACCAAAATGCCAAAGCCGTGAGATGGTTTAAATTAAATAGACAATACTTTCCTTAAATATCCTGTGCTGAAATGGGGATTCATCTTATATTCTATAAAATGCAGTAGTTTATATTCTAATTTATGTTTCAGAAATTTGGTTAAGGTTTTATCATTGTAAGTTTCTTCATAAAATCTTTGTATTTTACATGGAAAAGAATCATATGGCACAAACACATTGCTTACATTTTTTGGAATAGAAAATAGAAATTTAAAAAATAATAATAAATAAATAATAATCTTTATGTGACTGGAGGGTTGGCATCTCTTTGATGCCTTGTCATGACTGACACCACCATGTCTTCGTTGACACAGAAGCCGCAACGGCAAGTTTAGTTTGGGTTAAAAAGTAGGTCATGCAAATGGCCGCTTGAGTAAGTGATCGGGTTCTGGATGGAGACAGAGAGACAGCCTGACGCAAGTAAAGTACTCAGACACCCAAGTTAAAAGAGGATATACTCCTAGGTGTGAAAGTTGACAGCTACTTGACAAAGTTGATGTTACGACGTTAAATTGTTTATGTTGAAGTCCAAATTCTCACATCTATAAAATAAACATTAAAAAATCCAGGATAAGATACAATTAAAATAAGATACATTAAAAAAAATACAATTTTAAAGACTAAATACAAAAACCCTGTTTGAAGTCTCACAATTCACAATCACCAGAACACAATTAACAGTAGTAGTTAGCCTTTCTTTATGGGATTTTCTATTACTATACTTATGCAAATTGGTTAAAAGTTCCTGTGACATTAAATGTTTCTTTATAAAATAAATATTAAAATATACAATATTGAAGACTAAATACAAAAAACCTTTTGAAGTCTTCTGAATATTCAATCACAATAAAAAATAAACTTTGGAAAGAGTTTATGAATGTTATTTAGTTATATTAATGCTAGTTATTTTATGTTAATTTAATGTTACTTTTAATTTTATAAAAGTAAAATTTAAAGAATTATTCTACAAAAGTCATTTAATAAAACCTTTCACAAATGGGTCAAATTTACCTTAAGTAGCCAAAATGGTGGCACTTTAGTTAAGTTCATTTCATTTCCATTAGATTAGCTACATTTTTAGTAGACGTTTCCTTTCTTTTTTTTATTTATTTTGTTCAAGAACTATCATGAATCAATAACTAGTGATGTTTGGCACTCAGTGGCCTGCCAGTGGCTCCCCTCTGGGAGGAGTCTGTCTGGACCATGAACTGCTGGAGTGAGGGCATGTTGGCTACCTAAGGTAAATCTAACCCTCAAATGATTTTAAAAAATTATAAAACTATCATGATTTAAAATGTGCTGTATTTGTTTTAATTCAGTGTAATTTATGTATTCAGAAATAATTATTTAAATTAAATTTATTTTTTAAATGTGTACTGTGTTATTTTGTACTAAGATATTTCATTAATTTGTTAAATTTTACTAATTTCAGATTTATATAATAGTGTTAGTGTTTTATTGTATTGCACTATGCTATTATACAAGTAGCATACAATACAATACTAACCTCAGTTTTATATAATACTTAATCCCCTTGTAATGAACTAAGGTTTATACAATAAAGAATTGAATTGAATTGAATATATTATTTTATCTAACTAGAGTGAAGAAAGAAGGAATTTAATATCATTTCATACTCAAAGATTACCTGCAAACACTAAAACTGCTGTAATTGCAGATATTGGTAAGTTAAAAATGTATAATCTTGCAAGCATATCAGATTAATTTATTACATAAAAGTAGAATAACTTTATTATATTATTATGAATTATATTAAAGCAAATTAGCAGTGGCATGTGGTGACATTTGATAATAGGGAAGCTGTGCTGGCCCTGGATAGAATCATTGGAAGTGTTATAGAATAGTTTGGTGTGTAGTATCCACCAGCTGAACTGCGTGAAGTTGGTGCTCTTTATAGCACATGTGCAAATGCATATAATCTAGCTGCTTTACACCATTCAAATATTTTCACCATGGAAGCTGTCCTGTATTCAGCAATATAGAGCTTCCATTGTGAATATCCATATATGAATTTATATTAGAATATACAATAGCAATCTTATCATTGTTTTTCACATGTATAGAAATTTGTAATAAGATGCATAATGCAGTTATAATAAAATACTAATTTTAATTAATTCAAAGTACATTAAAATATGAAAATAATCACACAATATGTATTTATATTTTAGAAAATACAAGGAAAGCAGCCCTTCCACAGCTTCCATGGACAGCATGCTGCTGCAAATTAGCGATTCTGAACTTAAAAATATAGTAAATCCCATCAGTCCAACTTTGCTTGATTCAGATAAATTTTCTTGAAAAAATTGTACAGTAAGTTAAAATTTTTGAGAACATGGAAAAATGTTTTAAAATTTGAGCTCATTTTCTGTAATAATAAATTCATCAATATAATCTACTAAAGCTGAGGTAATCAAACTTAAAGTTTCTGTATACAGCTGATTATAGTAAATTACTGTACTGTATATCCACCTTGCTTTCCGTGTCTTCAGAGTAAAATACCCTACTAACTTGGACTTTTGTAAATTTGAAAAACTTTCATTCCCTATTAATTTGAGTTAGTGGTTTACTATATTCAATTTTTCTCTTCCCATTTTCAATTATTGATAGAGCATCTACATATAAATAAACAACTCCACTAACTAGATACTTTAATTAAAACCAGTGTCAAGTAGGCCTAATGGTATGTCAGAGACAAAGTGATTTTGTCTTCTGCTTGGAAGGTTCCATTTTTCTGGAGGGGGTCAGCTTATCGTGACATATTGTCACCAAGATGGTCAGCCATCCTGGCTGAGGCAAATTTGGATGTGAGCTACTGACTCAGCTCCAGATTGGACCACCAAATCCCTTAAAAAAAGATAAGAGGACTAGACTAAATGGGCAGTTTTTACAGTTTTTATAGACAAGTTTTTAGAGTTTTCCTTTGTAAAGTTTCAAGTTCATGTTTACATCTGAACTTTGGCAGCAAGTGTCAACTGGACATCAACGAATACTTCTTTACTGGGACAGTCAAATGGTAGTGGTAAAACTCTATGAACTCATCCATCGAAGTGATCCAGTTAGGTACACCAACCCGGGCCATAAGGTGTCTTTCTGGTAAACCCAGACATGTTACTTAGACAAAAGGAACGATTGTTAGATTAAGACAAATTGAATGGATTTATTTGTTGAACTTTCACTACCAGAATGTCTGGTTTTAAAAGATTATCAAAATATAAATTAAAAATTAATTATAATTATTAAAAATATTGCATGATAGCCTAACTTCCTACCTCTAGACAAATTATTTCATATCTTATTATTAACTTAGCCTTTTATAGTCTGATAACTCGGCAGATTGTCTGGTTTTGTTAGAGCATCTGCATCTTTCTGATTGAAAATGCAATTTCTAAATATTCTCGAGAAATGAACCTAAATAGCCTAATAACTGTCATTTGATTATAGTTTTTCCAGTTTGAAAATTTCATTACATAAAGCAAGAAGATTTTACAAATGTATCTCTCAAAACAAAAATTATTTTATTGTGAAATAAAATAAAATTATTTTATTTTATTCTACAGAAACAAAACTTATCTGAGAATAAAAGAGTTTAACCTGATTCTTAAAAGTACATAGATTAATTCATAAGAATATTATTAATACTTACTTCAAATTAGAAAATAATAAATATACTGCTAATCTGCTATAATAATAATAATAATAAATTATTTTATACTGAAATCATTTGTATTCTACTTTTACTACTATTTTATTAAATATTTTATTATTAATAATGTCTTTTTGAAGATGGAGACGGCTCTATGGAATTAATTTTAGGCTTAACTGACCGTGTACTTAGAACTTACAGATGGGCAAGAATACCCCAATCATCGGTAATTGCAATTTTATAAAATTCACAAATCCCTATTAACTGTTTTTAATAAAATTCTTATATTTATGAATATAGTTCATATTTTAATAAAACAGGAGTAATCAAAAATTATTTTAAGATGATTGTAAAGACTATTTAACTATTATTAAAATCTTTAATTTTATATTTGATTTCTATTTTTAGAATACTATTGAAGAACCATTGGGGAAATTAGTTGGATTACACAAATGGGAATTTGCTACTCAGGTATTGTCACAATATATATTGTAAAAATGACATTTTAATATTTATTATGAGAATTATGCAATATTGGAAATATTTATTTAATTATTTAATCATATAGATTGGTTCAATTTCATTAAATCCAGTAGTTGAAGGTTGTCCAGATGTTATTGTTGCTCAACCAGGAGGAGCGTATATAAGATTAGATTGTACATTTCCTGAAAATGAAGAGATTTCTGAAGATGAAAAAGTGTAAGTGAAATTCTAATGTTTACATGATATCATATACTATTTTAATTTATGGTTCCATGAAAGAACAGAACGTGAAGAAACAGAACAGTGACAAAACAGGACTATGACAAATCAGAATAGGGAAAAAATAAAACATTTATTATTTAATACATTTTTAATCAATGCAGGTTGTCCATTCAGCATAAAAACATCAATGTATAGATCTACAACATTTAAATGAGTAAGTCTTTCACAGATCCCCTGTGGCTCCTTATCGGTTTTCATCAAAACTTATCTGGATATACAGTACAGAATAATGAGATGAAACATTTTTGTTCTAGCAAAAGTACAAATAAACAGTGCCTACATTTCCAAGAATACTAAGTAAGTCTAGGAATGTTATGGGAAATATTTTATTGAAAGTGAATAGGGATGCTTTGGAACACTTACCAAAGCAATCATCATTCACACAAAATCTTTTTAAATATAAAGAAACTTATAGTCCCACCAACTTATAATCCTCCTAAATGATTTTCCTATCCCAAAGAAGTATGCTGATCTTATTTTGTAAGATATGGGAGCTGATGACCCAGAAAGAATATTGGCAATTGGGAATGATCATCTGCTCTCAGAATTAGACAAGGATGTCATTTGTGGAGACTGAACATTTGATAAAGTACTTAGCATGTTTTATCAGCTGTATACATGGCATGCTAAGATTGGAAATTCATATCCTCTGTGTATTTATTTTCTTTTGAAAAAAGAATAGGGATACATACAATAGAATGTTTACTGTATTGCAACAATTGGTGCCCAATATAATACCCCAAAAGATTCTACATATTGCATAGTTGGTGCTAAGATTTTGAAAATTTTTTGTAAGATGTGGTTTTTCCTTGAATACAATTCTGATTTCTAGCTAGGAAACCATAAATTATTACCTCTCAAAATTATTGCTTTTTGTTGGTCTTGGCTTGAATGATTTGCATTGTTCATGATTCTTACTCAAAGAGCAAGTTCAAAAACACTTGTTTTCACTCTATGATGATTACTCTCATAAGTATATGTGATACATGTTATATGCTCTACAGGATATACATGGGTTGTTCTGGAAAATTTAAAAATATTGCCACAATCTCTCCAGTTTTAATTTTTTTTCCACCACTTCAAATTGTTTATCACCACTAGTTTTACTTAATAATTAATGCAAGTGCTGGTAGCCTTATCTGTTTGGTGTCAGGAAAGCAAAAGTAACATGTTAAACTGTCACTTACAAGGAGAGGGCCAGATGTTCAGGTCTCCGATTCAAACGAAACTTGGTGAGCACTTGGCCTTAAGCACAAACAGCTCCTTGTCCAAATAATAGGATCCACTTTTGAAATGTTTCCAAAAAAAGTGGTATTTGAAAATTTAGTGTATTGCTTATAAGACTTTTCTTATAAGCTATATACTAAATTGCTATAGCTTATAAGAAGTTTCAACAACATAGAGAATAAGATGCAAGGCACTAGAGCTAGTCGATGTAGGTTTGATCTTCCAGAATTTTAGTTTAGTTTTTTTTGTGTGTTAGTTTATGACATTTTATTATTTTATTGCATTATTAGCATTATTTTCTTCATATTTAATGCTTATAAAACAAGCGATTAAAAATTGTAACATCATTTCCTGCATATGGAAAACAAGTCTCTCTACATTTAACTCTTACATTGTTAAATAAAATTTTCTTCATATTTATTTTCAGATATGGTGGTATTGTGCAGTAATGTCTGAAGCTTGTTTTCTTGTGAGGACATAGTAAGTAAAATATGTGAAAATAAATGTGAAGAAATAAAAATTTTATTTAACAGTGTTAAAAAATTAAATCTACAGAGGCTTGCTTTTGCTAAACAGGAAATGCCATCACAGTTTTTAATCTCTTTTTTTACACACTTTAAACCTGAGGAATGATAATAGTAATTATAATGCTAATGATGTGGTAAAATAAGAAAGTTATACATTAAAAAAACAACTAAAATTAAAACTCTGAAGGTTCAAACCTACATTGTCTAGGTCCATTATCTAGGATCTTATTCACTCAGCTATCACCAATCTAGGACCTGAAACTTAGAAAGACTTAGAAACTAAATGCTAAATTTTCAGAGGCCCAATTTTTGGAAGGATTGAGAAGTGGATCCTATTATTTGGATAAGGAGCTGTTTGTGCTTAAGGCTACATGCTTACCAAGTTTCATTCAAATTGGAGACCCGAACATCTGGCTCTCACCTTGTTAGAAATAGCAATCATTTTTTAATAATATTTACTTTTTTGGCTGTTATATTGGAATGTCATTTTTTGGCCTATTGCCAAAAAATAACACCAATATTTTTACATTTTTCGACTCAGGACACCTTGAAACATCAAGAAATGCAAAAAATTCAGGGGTAATTTTTGTATGTATGTGTGAGTGCCCAGATCTGATAAGTTCTTATAAACTTTTCTTTTTATAAACTTTCATGTTCGTTTTAAAATAAAACGAAATAACGATTAATTATATGGAAAAAGGAATGAACTTTTTTCCAACATTTAATAAAAATCTGGAAGGATACAATTGTATCTTTCCCCAGATTCACTTCCTTTCAGAGGTGACGCAGCTTCCTAGTGTGTCACCTGGAATCTACGATCAAAATTTAACTATTGGACGATTGTAGGAAAACTAATAAGGCCATGGAATAAACCCAGGAGAGACCCCCTGATAAAAAGGAGGGGTTGAGGAGTCGAAGAGAGTCATCCAGTTGTTATTGAACTATGTGTATGTGACCAGCCACTCATTATTGCTGATTCTAACTGATACTGATTCGCTGCTCCCAAGCATCTATTTCCGTTCATCGAAAGAACCCACTGATCAGAGGATAGTGACTTTCTCAATCTAAAAAGCTCCAAATTTCAAACTCTACAAACTTTTAAGGTATTTATTCTCACATGAATTAATGTGAACTCTCTCTCTCTCATTGCCAGGGTCATAGTAGTTACGCTGTATGTCCAAATACAGTGGGTGATTAGTTAACGAACAAATCGGATAACGAACACTTTTGCAAAAGATTTTTATGATTGGACAACGAACACATGATCGGATAATGAACACTTCACTGAACAAACATAAAAAGAAGTGATGGAAATAACAAATACCGATTGGTTTTCCTTTTTCTTCAGGAAACTTTTTGGAGCGTGGGAGACGTCAACGTCATCGCTCAACTCGATATATACCGATCAGATAATATTCCTCAAATTTTGAAATACTCCCTTGTAATTCCAGTCTTTTATTTTTCTGACAAACAATTCTTTTATAGTATTCGTGACACTATCGGGTAGGCACTCCTTAAGTTTTGCATCAGTTTTTATTTTCGAAAGGTGAGAGTATAATAGCAAAGGTAGAGAGTGGGCAGAAGATGTCTGACATTGCTGGGCAGTATGGCTTGAACAAATTTACAGTAAGGCACAGTTCAATCTTATCTAAGAAAGATACAGTATAATTAAGAAAACTCAAGCAACTAAAGGAGTAACAAATATCACACCTGAGAAATAAAGAACATTGAAGAGCTCATAATGGAACCTGAAATGGATCTGACGACAGAAGAACACCAAGAACTCTTGAATGAAGAACACCAAGAAACTCTGCGAGATATGTTTTATTATGAAAAGGAGAATTAATGCCGCTATCTGCTATTAATTAAAGATCTTTTGAAGAAGTGGGGGATGTCACATCAATGGTCTTAGAATGGCATACAAACCAGGTTGAAATTAATAGGCTTGGAGATCTATACAATTAAATGCTATTAATTCTGAAAATCCTGAAGAAGAGAGAGAAGCATCAACATTAGACAGATTATTTAACCCCCACAAAGAAAAAAACATGACTAATAAATATGGATGTCTGTGTATATATGTATTTTTATTATTACATATAAATAAATGTAGTAAGAAAGTATATATTTTTTTTATTTTTTGGGATCTCCAGAACGAATTAATTAAATTCCCATACAAACCTATGGTAAATTGATAATCAGTTAACAAACAATTCGGATAGCAAACAAAGTCTTGGAACAGATTATGTTTGTTAACCGATCATCCACTGTATTAGCATTCGCTAAGCATCTGTATAATGATATATGTCTTGCTATAATTTTGATTAATAAACGGGTAGTTTTTTTATATAATAACTTGTAAAGTGCACTTCTTTAGCCTAATGAGTCTCCATCCCAAGTCCCACCGCCCACAAATGTGACTGCTCGCATGCAAATTATCATAATGGTCTTTGTGTCTACCCAGAAGACACAGTGGTGTCAGTCCTGACAAATTAGTCATTGCAGTCTTCACTGACGCGATGTCAACCCTTCGGTCCTATAGTGTCAAAGCATAGGGGGCGCTTTGCCCATTGTCACATATGGATGTTAGTGTGTGCGTGTGTGGTAGGAGACATGACTTTGTTCATCTTTGAAGCTTAATAACTCTTGTGCTTTTTGTTGAAAATATCTAAAATTTTGCAGGGTGGTTTGTGTACTAGGGGATTTATGCTATTAAATTTTGGTGATTAAAGGTAAGGGGGTGGGGCAATAACGGAGGGTTGTATGTATCTCCAGTATGGTTGGACTTAATGACTACTTTACTCATCATTATTATTATACAAAACGCATCCCTATTCTCATAATTAAGCTTTTTGCCATTTTATAATAGTTAAAAATATAAAATTTTAAAAAATAAAATATCATAACAGATGGCACCACATACAGTTTTAAATGTTGCCTGGAAAGTTGAGCAACATGTGATCAAATGTGTTATTCATTAAATAAACCAGCAATAAGCTGATTTATTTAATGAATAATTCCAAATAACACATTTGATTGCAATGTTTAAACAGTATTTCACAGGTTCTGCAATGTTAAAAATTTTGTTTTAGTCTACTGAAAAAAGATAAAAGTGGAAAAAGCCATCCTTTAGACATCATTATGAATCTACTTTGCATAAATAATAATATGGTATTCTAAAACCAATTTTAAATGCACCCAATGCAACAAATAGTACAAGGAATATTTTTAAAGTAAGGTCTGTTTTACAATAAAAAATGAACTACTAAACATTATGAGTAATTTATTTTTTTTCAGATTCTACATACTTTTGGCTACTTTTCCACATAGTTTCCGTTGTTGTTGAAACATATGTTGTAGTGTGATGTTTATGACGAGAGATACTTAATTCCGTGAATGAAAAGAACAAAAAAAACACTTAATATTATTCACGGCATGAAGTACTTTAATTCTCTCCGAACAGGTTCTTTACATCAGATTCCAACTTTACAACTTTATAAATTTTATGTACATAGGCATTAAATACTTGTCCTCCAAATAGTTAACTTTCACATGCGCGACAATCAAACACAGGCCGGATTAACTTATAACTAGCTTATAACTATCTTGCAATTAAGGAAGATGGATAAAATAGAAGGAATAGGAAAGGATAAGAGAAGGAATAGAAATACCCGGAGTTTTTGTAGTGACGTGCTCTTGGGTAGGACACCACTTTGAGTATCCCCTTTATTCGTGACTCTTTTCTTGTCGTAGACCTTTCATCTATTTCTGGCTTCATTGTTTTTTCTCAAGGTTTTCTGTCCGTAGTCTTTTCTCTTTGATCCCTTGGCACCTCTCAGTCCCTGATCGTTTTTCTCGAGATCTGGAGCACTGCCTTTTCTCTGCCTACTTCTTTGGAATTCTTATCCAGATTGACTCCTTCTCTGTCCGTTTGGTCCCAGGGCCTCACTCCCTCTTTTGTTCTACTTATTTTCGTGGAAACAGTAATCCTACCCAAGGGCAAAAGGGTTAGACAAGAAAGTTCTAGAAAGAATTTAGAACAAAGAAACAGAAAAAAAGGCTAAGATTAATTCAAATAAAATAAACAAATATACAATATCATGGCTGACAGCCACAGTAGTGTGGTACCGGTTTCTGTAGACTCATGCCATAGAAGTGTGCACCTGAGAGGATCACCATTCCTGGATTGAGAGCACAATTTCCTATAGTCTAAGTTTTCTGACACAATTTTGTAAAGAACTGACTGTGAAACTTGTGGGAAATTAACTGATAGGGTGGAAATGGTAAATCATCTGTTTCCACAAATCATGGTGTTTATGCACAGACGAGGTCATCAGTGATTACAGATGGCCAACTCAAGCATGGTTCATCAGGCACATTCTCCCTATCTTCCTTAAACAGTCTTATTCACTTACAAACTTTGCTATTATTCATGACATTTGGAACATAAACTTCACAGATCTGATAATCTTAGCCGGTTTCACATTTCTTGTGGCCAGGAAACGAATAATAGACCTTATTTCAAGGTGGTGGGCCTCTCGATCTTAAGCTTTCCCATCCCACAACATGAAAAGCACACACTGTCGACATGATTCAAAACAATATCTGTTTGTTAAAGTAAATATAATTGAATGAATGTTAATTATTTGTTATTTTATGAAAAAAATGATTTAAGTAATTGAAAATAATCAAATTGTTTAAAAAATTTTCAGAACATTAGTCTCAAAATTAACACCAGAACATCATCCATTGGCTTTATCACGTATTAGAAATTCTAATGTGTCTACTGAAATAGTTGGAGGAATAAAAGGAATAAGAGAGAATCATGTTACAGATAATTTAATTGCTGTTGCAACTTTGGATGGTATGTTTAAATTTTTCATTATATTTGAAGATGCTATATTTATATGTAGAGATTACCTGTATAAATTATGTTATATGATTAATATGGTATCAAATTATATACATCACTAAAAAATATTAATGTGTTAACTAAACTGCTACCTATCTAGAGTTATACATTTCTAGTTTATTAAGAACGTTACAGTTTATTAAAATCACAACATAGACTATACAAAATGGCAAATTTACTTGTCCTTTTTCACACCAGAAATTAGTCTAAAGTTCACTGATGTTTGACTTTTTATTTGAGACCACAATCTCAGTAAATTACAAAAAAGACAAAATATCCACTGGTGATTGGATAATATCATAAAAATAAATAAATTACATTTAAAATAATTTATTTTTATGATATCCAATCACCAGTTTTTATGTAATTTATTGAGATTGTGGCTTCAAATAAATGATCAAACATCAGTGAACTTTAGACTAATTTCTGGTGTGAAAAAGAACAAGTGAAGATGCCATTTTGGCTAGTTTACATTTGTGATTTTAAAAATATTCTTGTTATGACTACTTATTTTCTAAATAAATCAAGTTTTCAAGTTAATATTATTCCAAACAGGATAAGCTCATTAGCCAGATTAAATAATTTTTATCAGTCACTATAAGAAAAAGGAAATTACTGAATGACCTATAAAGATTTTTGCCATTCAGCAGATTGTTTAAATTGCAAATTTAATATTGGCAAATGCCAAATCTGACAGAGGGCACTGTTTTTGAGCCAGGATGGCTGCCGAAACAGGTAAGGAACTGACCACGTGTTTGTTCAGTGCCTGAGCCGATTCAGTTTCTATCGGTGACGACTACTGCGAGGACCAAATGGAGAACAAATCATTGAATTTATGTCAAATTCTAGACTATATCGGTGACAGGAAGCGTTGTCTTGTAGAAGGTGAAGCCGTTTTAGATATATGAGACGTACACACAAAACATAATGTGTGCTACAAACTTTTGACTGGTCTATGTTGTATAAGTGCTGAATGCCTCAGCAGGGTAGCCTTCAGATTGGCACTAATTTTAACTATTATGATAAATAAAACTATGTTTTTATATTGGAACATGGTGTATACTGCTTAAAATATTTAAATACTTCTCACCTGTTAACATGTAATAAACATGCTATCACATGTTTATAAAAACCAGACAGCTCCGCTTTGCATGTGCATTCTCCCTGTAATTGAGATGTATTAAAATGCCAATATCTGAGATTGCAACACTAAAGCAACAACATGAACTTCAGTGTTCTTGTTACGATGTGTCCAGCATCCAAAATGGCTTCACTTTCTACAAGACAACATTTCCTGTCACTAATATAGTCTAGAATTTGACATAAATTCAATGATTTGTTCTCCATTTGGTCCTCACAGTAGTCGTCACTGATAGAAACTGAATCGGCTCAGGCACTGAACAAACACGTGGTGGTTTCCTTACTTGTTTCGGCAGCCATCTTGGCTCAAAAACAGCACCCTCTGTCGGATTTGGCACTTGCCGATTGTATTAACTTACATATATTTTAAATAAATGAAATATAATAGTATAAAATATTAAAATTTTTCATTTTAATTTTTTTATTGTACTTACAACTGTTAAAAATTATTTAATTACTCACCCTAAATAATTTTTTATTTTTTAATTAATAGGTACTTTAATGTTGGTCGACGGAGATAACATTCTATGGTCCATTCAAGTTGATCATCAATTATTTGCTTTGACTAAATTGGACATGACAGTATGTTTTATAAATAAACTATTTTTTTATATTTAATTTGAGTTTTCTATGTATTTTGCTTTAGAGTAGCGTTTCTCAAAGTGGGCAATAACGCCCCCTTGTGGGCGATGACTAAATCTAGGGGATGCTGGAGGCAGGGTATTGAATAGTGAACAAAGGCAAAATTGGGGTCACTGAAAGCCATTCCCTTTCCTCTGTTAAACTGATAAGAGGAAACATTGTGTTTAATGGTTTCCAGATGTTGAGAACAATGTACAGTAAGGGCACAAAGTATGAGATTCATAGAAAAGTTTTCCTAAGAATATTTCCAATCCTTTCTCACAAAAGAGAAAATTGATTAGGGGGCATTGGGTATAACTTTATGGAACAAAGGGGGCGGTGGATTGAAAAAGTTTGAGAATCACTGCTTTAGAGAAAAATTAAAGTAGACAGAGAATTTATCATATTGCTGACAATATAAATATTTCAGTTTTTAAAATTTGATTTAAAAAGACAAAAGTTAAATAATTTTTTTTTTTACTTAATTGGTTTGACCACACAATAATATATTTATGCTAGGAAGTTTATTAGATTGGCCTTTATTTTATTTTTATCAACATAAAGTTTTTATCAAACATAAAGTTTACTTCTAGGTCTTTTATTTGATCTGATAATAAATATTATTCATTACTTAAATAATTTCATTTTTTTTTCTGTAAATCTTTATTTGTTACTCCATCATTAAAACATATCATATTAGGAAATTGAACATTGTTTATGATGATGATTGTCCATTTAATGTCTTTTCCAAAGCCTCAAAATCAACATTTCCACTTTTATTATTACCAGCCATTTCCAACAATTCTTCTAAGGATAAATCTTAATTATTAACTTGATCTTTTCTAGGCCTACCCCCTTTTGATGGTGATCTAAGGAAAGGACCTGGATTTGGTGAAATTTCCATAGACAGTAACCATACCATCACAGAGCATAATATAAAACATCTTTCTTATATTTTAATGCATCTTGTACTTGTTTTATTTATTGTATTTCTGCAAATTTAACTTTAAACTGTAGTTTCATCTTGTTGAAATGCCTTCCTCTAATTTTTTCACACCCACAGCTTCAAATACTAACAGTGCCTTTAATTATAATGAATTACAGTTTTAATTAGTTTGTATTTTGATTTCAGTTATCATGATGATGATTATTCATTTTTAAAGCTATTCAAAAATATGATATTTGACTTAAATTTTTATTTAATTCATTAAGATTAATAACGTTATGAATATAATATTTGTAATATTATTTTTATATATTTGAGGAGTGCTATATTGAATTATTTGAGTAATTAAACATAAGTTTGATTATTCCAAAATTTTTTTGATCAAATTGCTTGGTATTGAGTAATAGTTGTCAAGTTCTAGTCCAAAATTAATCCAACAATTAATGATTTACAATCATATTTTCAACCAAGAATCAGAGTTAGAAGTTAAACAATATGCATTTATATACTAAAAATAAAGTAAACAGTAATTGGTTAACTTATAACTCTAACTTTTGATTCTAGGTTGTGAATATGGCTAATCAGAGTTCTAAAATCCTTATAAGTTTATATACTGTGCCATATTTTTTGACAAAAAATATTTTCATACATTTTAAATTGGTTGCTTGGTTATCATACTATAAAATTTTAAGAAATAAATTATAAAACCAATAGTTAATGGCTTGACAATTTAACAAATTTGTTGTATTTACGTCTTAATAGATATCATTACTTTTCTTTCATATTCTTATTATAGGATTTGGTATCCAGTTTATTATGTGTAGTATCCATTTATTCCATTATGTCTGTAACTTTTTACAAATTTTTGTTGTATATATGTACAGTACATAATACATACTACATAGAAAATTACATAGTGATCCTATTAGAATTTTCTGTATTAAATTAAAAACTAATCTATGCTGTAATTAAAGCATGTTTCAATTGTATAATATTTCCAGAATTTGATATAAAATTTACTAAATAAAATGATTGCTTAGATAAATTAATTATGATGATTTATTATATAAATAACAATAACAATAATAATTTAATTTTGTTTTATTATAGGGAGATGGTCTTGATGAAGTAGTAGTATGTGCTTGGGATGGCCAAACATATTTTGTGAACCAAGAACAGCAATCAGTACGATATCAGTTTGAAGAACCCGTCTGTGCTTTTACTGCAGGTTTGTTTATTTATTATATTGTTGATTAATCTACTATTTTAGCATTCATTATTTATAATCTTAAATATCAGTGACTATTTGCTTAGTATACTGTTTAACTTTATCAATTATAAATACATTTTAATTCATTATTTAAAATTGTTCTATTATTTAACTTTTCTGTATTGAATATTATTTATAATTAATTTAAAATTAAAGTTGTTTAATTTGTTTATTTATTAATATTAATTATTTCACACACTTAACTTGATCTTATTTTTCCATGTATCCTCATCCTTTGATATGTCTGTAATCCTCATTTTCTATTATATTCTGTGTGAATATAGATGATTAAGATAAACAAACACTATGGCTTCATATCAAACACAACACCATGCTATCACAACCTCTCAATAACATCTTTTTACTGATACAGTATTTTACCAGTGTTTTGATTGGGACACAAGAGTGTCTTGAGAATGCTTTCAAAAGTGTCAACTGTATACAGTTTTGTAACCATTCTATGAACAGATTCTTGAGAAAATGTTTGATAATTGGAAATTTCTGGCCACAGAAATATTTGAGAAACTCAAGTATTAAACTTGTCAACTCAAAACTCTTTAACAATGTTGGAATTTTTTTCTCTTTATCACTTATTCATTAATGAGGTTTTACTGTATTAAAACATGGCTCTAAAAGAATTTTACTTTTTGTTACATCAAGTTTTCCTGACTGATAAAATTGACAGGGTGTTTTATTGTTTATGTATTTGGTTAAGTCAAAAAACAAAGGTATCAACAGACACATTCACTTCTGTTTGTGAGTGGAACCCATCATGTGCTTGACCTTGGGGTTTTTTATTATTTCTTATGGGAAAAATTTTAATTTGGTTCCAGTTCATTAAAGTAAACACAATCTATTTTCCAAAATGATATTAAAGCATTACAAAACTCCTATTTATGTATGGTAGAGAAATGTTATCCTAACATATAAAAACTCATGTAGTTTGTAGTTTTGCTCCATTGTTTCAAGATTTGTCTTAGTTTCTTAATGTAGGTGGATCAAAATTACCCATGTTAGAAGCGTTACTTCTCAGTTTCATCAGCAAGGCTTTTAAATATTTTACAAATGTACTTTGAATGAATTTGTAATACCAGAATTCTTTAATTTGAATATCTCATTGTTTATTGTAGCAAGAATTCTGATACAGAAAGTTTGTATATTGTTTTGGCCATAGTCTTTATTAGTAAAATTTATAAATTTAAAATATGAATAATAATCAAATAATATAAATAAATTTTTATTTAATTCATTAAGATTAATAACGTTATGAATATAATATTTGTAATATTATTTTTATATATTTGAGGAGTGCTATATTGAATTATAAGTATTTGTGAATAGTCATTTTTGGATACTATAAAATGCTTTCATTTTTAATTGTATTTAAATAAAATTAAAGCAAAAATATTCATTTTATAGGTTATTTTTCACTTAGGCCTGGTTGTAAAGTCACATGTTTAGTTTATGCAACATTTAGAGATCATATTTATTTATATTATAATGTAAAACTTCAAACGATTCAAACTCAGAAATTTTTAGATGTCATGGCACAAAATCCAACAGTTTCATCTCTGATTTCAAAACATGGACTTGAAGGTATGTATTTAAAAATAAATCAAAGATCTAACTGAAATATTTTTAACCTATTTTAACATAGAATATATACAGGGTGTCCCAAAAGTTTCCATACATAAAAAGGTGAAATGTAACTTTATTCACAAAACATTAAAATGTCAACATTAAGATTTGTATCAGTGGATTGATGGAATAAGGCAACATGTGTGATCTATTGATACCAATGGGGGTAAGTTCTAGCAGGACTTCCTATGTGAAAACTGGATTCTGTTTAGGTGTTAGAAACACGAAGAAAACCCAGAACACTGCATGGTGGCCAACCCATTGGTCAGGCATGAACCAATGACCAATTACCAGTGTTCGTTGGTTTTATTTATTTGCCCACTGGTCGGCTTGATTTGTGTCAATATATGGAGACTTTTGAGACACTCTGTATTTAAATGGCGTAGAAAAATTTTCACATTTAGTTATTAATTAAAAATATTGGTAATTTAAATATAAAAGTATTTTTAATCATATGTATCTGTTGTAAATGGTGGTGCCATGATTTATGGATGCAATTTTAAAGTCATAGATTTCTGATAAATTATAACTGTCACAGTCTGAAATATAAAATTATTATATAATTTCTTATAATTCATTCTGATTTGCAATTTTATTTTATATTGTTTAATTTGTTTAATATAAATTTAATTTCATTTACTGTATATAATAAGTAAAATGATATAAATAAATCAAACTAATATGTTAGTTAATCTCTTCCTCAAATAACAACAATAT
This sequence comes from Centruroides sculpturatus, assembly GCF_000671375.1. Lineage (NCBI taxonomy): Eukaryota > Metazoa > Arthropoda > Arachnida > Scorpiones > Buthidae > Centruroides > Centruroides sculpturatus. Next base: position 136,717 of record NW_019385603.1, read on the forward strand.
TACTTCTGTACTTCTGTACAGGTGCTCCCCTACTTACAAATGTTCATCTTACCTGAACTTTCAGATTTATGAATAATTTGTCTGTCTAAAATTTAAATTTCGTGTGGATTATGAAATTCTCTGGCCACTCATGTGGTGATGTCAAAGTCAGTCTTTGGCCAGTAATGAACAATTAATGTGGACTTATTTCTGTGCATATTGTCATTTTTCATTTTCATGTAAATTCTGAGGTTCTGTTTCTGCTCATGAAACAATGTTGAAGTTGGTAACATTGAGGTAATGCATTTTTTGCTGCTATTTGCAATTTTTATAAACTTTTGCAATTAGGGCTTCAATGTGTCCAAAACATATTAGTAAAGCTAGCAGCAGAGACAAATGCAAGAAATATTGCTCTATTACTATGAAAACTAAACTAGACATCATAAAGGAGGATGCACATATGTGGCGCGGCAAGGAAAAGTGGTATCGCAAACGCATCTTTGCCGCACGACAGCACAACCACACAAGCAGCAATCCACTTACATTTCACCACATGTGTTCAGTATTGAAGATGGCGAATGATACTGACACTGTCACTATCCATGTGTTTACAAATTTTGTTTTGTACAGCTTTCTTTATTTAGCTAGAAGATTTTGTTGAAGATTCAAACGAAGATATTGGATTAGAGATATTTTCTTGGATGGATAAAGAACTGATGTACAAAATACGCTTATTCCTCGATTAAGATCTCTCGATAAAGAATACTATTTCGAGTAAGATTCAGTTGTTCTGTTCTTTGAATGAAATTTTATATATGATTATTTGTGTAGAATTTGTGTTAAATGTATTATCCTGTTTTCTTTATTCTGATGTTAGTTATCTTGCTTAACTGTGTTGAACTTTCCGCCATTAAAACACCATGTGATTGTATTTACTCATATGACTAACAGATGAACTGTTATTGGCTGATAGAAATGCGTCATAGAGATGGTCATTGCAAAATATAGAATTCAACCAACTTTTATGGCACGAGAAAAGCAGCATAAAATTTACTTCTGCGGCGAGAAAAAGTGATGTCATTCTGCCGTTTTTTCTTGCCATGCCACATGTGTGCATCCTCCTTAAAACCAACTGCATTAGGTTAAAAAAACACCCACTACTAAGCAGTAGTGAACAGATAAATGAACATAATGTATTCTATAAAGTACATTAAAGGATAAAACACTAACAATAAATAGTTATTCTGTGTACAAATGTACTTTCTAGGTTGGTTTTCAACTTACAAGCATTTTGACTTATGATAAAACCTTGGAAATCTAACCTGTTCGTAAGTAGGGGAATACTTGCATAGTACATGGTTCTCAAAAGTCCTGTAAATCCTGTGGTTCTGGACTTATGGAATTCCCTGTATAAAATTAAATTAAATGAATTGATAAATATAAATGATAGTTGATTCTTGAATACTATATAGTAGTTGTTCTTTGTTATTAATTTGAAATAATTAATTTTAGAAATAATCAACATTTACTTTTTTTAATACATTTTATTTTATAATTGGAGCATTAAAATGAAAGTTTATTTGAAAATTTCATTTAAAAATATATGTTCTTGCATGTATATTCAATTAAATAAAGTAAATGAAAAAATAATAATCATGTTTTATAAAAAAAAAATTATTATTATTATTTTTCTGATCACAGATAATACAGTACTTCGAGAATTTTATCACTGGCTTCTGTATGGTTTTCCAAATTCTCCAGCAGATGTACATTTAGCAAACAGTCCTGCAAAATCAAAAGATGAAAAATCATGAGGTTTTCTATCTTGTTAATTAAATAAATTTGAAAATAATTTTAAAATTATCATATTTTCATGATATATTATAAAAATGTAAAAATTGTAATATATGAAATTAATTAAATTTAATAATTTGTATTTATTTTGAATGTGAATAGTTTCTTTCATTAATGATTATATAAATTTATATTGATTTCAAAGATAAAACAGCAGTTAAAATTATTGTATTTATATTATTTTAAGAGTAAACACAAATAATACTAACTGCTTTTTAAAGTGCAATTTAACTTATAATTTTCTAAAATGTTTTAAAAACTAAAATTTTATTTCTATAAAATAAATTCAATTTGAAACTGTTGAGGATCTGTATTAAAAATATTATTGTTTGTTACATTATTAACCTTGTAACTATTAAATCATATTGAAGACTATTTCAGTTATTTATTTGTGATTTTTTTTATTATAAAAAACATGTTGTCTAATGTAATTTCATCTGGGGGATGCTTATGGTGCTGCAACACTCCTTGATGTAAAAGAAATCAGTTTTGTTGCTTAAAAATTAATGTAATGCATATTGCATGACTTCAATTAGGTAAGTTAGTTAACTAAAGTAATTCTGAGGTAATTGAGTAACATTCTTTGAGAAGTGACAGAGGACACATGCCTTGGTCCTCCATTTCTGCCTTGAGCAGCATCCTTATATTCAAAATCCCTGATTAGCCACTGTTTAATATCATCACTAATTACCATTGTTATGCAATGCAGAATTAAACAAACTTATTATAAAATTTTTCATTTATTGCAAATTATTTTAGACTAGAAATTAACTCATTTTAACATATTTAGCAAAAAGTTAAATTATATAGACTCCATTAGTTTGGAGATCAAATAAAAATTGTTACATTAAACCATTGATTTTCCAATACATTTGGTCCCAAAGTTTTGTCAGAACTACTGACTTCACATAATAGCTCAATAGTACATTTTTGGACTGATAATCGTATGCCTTTCATTCAAATTGTATAACACTTTGATGACTAATTCTATACCAGATTGTAATGTCTTTCTCTCGAATGCATCTCCAACTTACAGGTCCTAAAGCATATTTATCTAGTCTGTGGTATTTAGAATCTTGATGCTTTGGACTATTGTAATATAATGAAAAAACTTACAAAACATTATTTAGAATGCCTTATTTGAAATCTTGAGAGGTGTCAAATCTGGGAAACAAGGTGGCCATGTTATTGGCTCTGTTTTCAACTGTTTCTTATTGGGTTTCATTAAGGATCTAGTGTTAATTCTACTGTTGCTGCAAATTTTACTGATTTGTGAGCTCAAAACTCAAATCAATGTTGCAGTTACCAAAGTGACAAGAGATATGCCGCTTTGGGTTTGGCCAGAAATTGAATACAGATGAGATGTTACCTTTTCGCCAATGGCTTTTACATCAAACCAAATATCTGTTTGAAGTAAAACTTGATGTGTTTTTCTACTTCATTCTTCAACTGCTTCTGTAACTCTTCTGATTAAAATTATAAATACTTCAAAGTTGAACATTTCATCAACTATTATATTTATAAAAGAATGATGAGAATAATGAATAAGCTATAACTTTTGGAAGAACACTATTGGTACTTTATTCATTTAAGTTTAATAATATATATACTATTTTATCAACTCAAGATATGTTTATTAGAATTATTGTATTCTATACTAAATTTAAATATCAATTTTTTCAAGCACAGTACAGATCAGATATCAAAATTAGTAAAAGATATATAAAATTGTAGTGCAGGGCTGGCCAATCTTTGTCATGACAGGAACCATGCAATACCCAGCAGAAATACAAGAGCCACATTATTTAATTATTATAATATCTGTTATATAAAATACAAATTCAATATGTGGGAGCCACAGTAAGGTTCTAAAAGAGCTGCATGTCACTCACAAGCTGCAGTTTGGCCGCCATGATTATATAAATCTTTTCCAGCTTCTCTAAAAAAACTTACATTGAAACTTGTTATAAGTAATCTTTTGATAAAATCATTAAATTACAAAATTATGCCAAAACATCAAAGTATAAGTATAAAAAGTTAATGTTATAAGAGAGTTTAAGAAGCTATTCCTTAAATTTGGGGTAAATTATGTAAATATTACAGTGATATTTTTATTACTATAAAAGATGGTTATATACCAAATAACCCAAAAGTTAGTTGGCTGAGATGTATTTTGATTAACCAACTGGTGAGCCTGCTTTCGCTTACACTTTTTTTTATTTTTAAGTGATTTTAATATATATTCCACTCAATAGAATATAGAATTTCTATGGTATATAATAAAATATAGAATAGAATAGGATGATGTAAAATTTCTCTGGTAACATATATAACTAATAATTAGTAGACTAATCATTAAAAAAAAAAAAAACAATTTTGTTCATTTAAAACTTGTTTTACAGTTATTTAAACTAAATTCTCACATTTATTTAGGCTAATGAAATAAAAAATAAGCATTTTTAATATTGAGGAAAACATTTACCATACAATAACAATTATATTGATTAGAAAGGAAATTAATAAAAAAGAATTACAGTATTAATTTAAGTTACCAAGATGATGATACCAATAGTAATAATCAAACACCTTTCATCACATGATACATAAAGTATGGAATTATACATTGTCAATTAAAAGTATGCCATAATAAATAGGTTCAGATATATTATACAATCTATTTATGCATATGTAATAAAGAAATTAAGATATGGCCATGGGATTTAATTATCCTTAAGCATTTTTAAATTAAAGCAATTAAAATAATTCCAGAACTAGTGACATACAACAAAGGCGATGATGAGAAAATTATATTGATCTGCTATATTTACTATTATGAATTTATGTTGGTGCTTTGCAAATAGTTTTTTTTTTTTTACGGAAAATATGATTTATAGAGTAACAAATAAAATCCTTTGAGATTTCACATTTTTTTGAGGAAAAAAGTGAAATTATGTTCAGAGGAAAACATTCTAAATCGATGAAGAGGTTATCCATAATTTACGTAACACACGTATGGGGGTATGCAGTTATTATTATTCTCTTTCCTTGATTTAGAATGTTTTCCTTTCAAGATTTCATTTTGAGGGGATGTAGATATTAATCTACATGGCGGGGAAATAAATAAATATATATATATATAGGATCAGCTAATTTATATAATACCCATTTTAAATGTTTAAATTGTTTTGAATTAGTCCATTTTATTGTGTTTGTACGTGGTATACTCGAACCAGATTTTATAATTAATTTTTGCTGGCGTATTGCTAAGCCAATCTCCAAATTATCGAAACTAAAATCTACTGTAATTTAAATGATAATTGTTATATAAACCGTGACGATGGTCGGTCGAACTGATCGATATCGAATCAATGCGACTGCAAAGTAGACTAAGAGCAGGCAAGGAATACAAGGGCAGTTTGAAAGCTCACGCAACGTATTTTATACGCTACTTACGTAACTTTCTATTGTAAAACCGTTATCAACAATTAAAAATTCAAGCTGGATACGAGCAAACAAAAACTTATGCCAGATCTAACTTATTTTGAAACGAATGTAACTAAGATGACGAGCGATCAGAATCAGAAATCGTCGGAAGACGAGATAATACCTTCGAGAGTGGAAACACCAGAGCCGATACCCGATGATTGTACCTGCCTCGAATGCCTTCTACGACCTATACAAAGCATGGTTCGGATTTTCGGGGTGGATTTCCATTTTGGAGAAGAAGGCCACGAGAAACCGGAGAGAGAGAAAAAAATGCATAAATGGAGGAAGGTATACGGCATCATTATTTTGCTTTTCATGTGGATGGCCGCTGGTAGACAGGCCGGATCCTTTTTTATGATGAATTGGAAGAGTAAATTGTATTTTGGTGACATCAGCCAGATTTTGCCCAAAGACGGTAGCTCTTGGTTATATGTCTATCTGACTTCACACTGGATCGCTTGCTTGTCTTTGACCACCTTCTTCTTCACCGACAAAACTTACTACTTGACAAATTTGATGTATTTGTTGGAAGAAATGCGTTCCGATACGGCTCGTCACAGAAGAATCGAGAAAACGATACTGGGATGGCAAAAATCTTTAATGTTTGGCACGAGCCTCTGCTTTGTCGGATTCACCATCTATGCCGTAATTCTCTTTTCTTATTGGCGATTTAAGCACATGAGCCCCAGTGATGACAAGCTTCTGGTCGCTTTCCAAATATTTTGGGCCTGTTTAGAGAAAATATATCTGTACGGAATGGGATTATACGGGCCCGTTTTTTTGGTATTGAATAATCTGATCGTAATCAAATCCTATCAAGAATACGCCGAACAATTATCAGAAGAAGTCAATGGAGACATTCAGCAAACTAATTTTCAAGCCTTGCAAATTAAATACCACAGACTTTGCCAAATGATTGGATACAACGATCAGTTAATGAGAGGAGTCTCGAATTTCACTTTCCCTGGTCTCATTTTCATGCAGGCATTGCTCTTCTACTTAGCACTCTTCAGTCTCACTCTACCCGCATCTAAAATTATGATAAAGATTCTGACCTTTCTAACAATATTGATTTTCGCTGTTGCTTGTTGTTATCCCGCGGCTTTGACATCTGCTGTAAGTTATAACTTAAACAATTAATTACAGACAGTAAATTTTATACCTATTTTGATTGAATATCTTATACTTTCAGGCTACCAGACCTTATGACGTTTTGTACGAGGCGACTTTCATGCCTATCAAAGTGGAAAATCAATTCCGAGTAAATGATTCTAAAAGCTTTTTAATTTTCTATATATATAGATATTATATATAATTATATAATTATCTCTTAATTTATATATTTTTTTAAGATTCACGATCTGATGAAACAAATTGGAGGTTCGCCCATCGGCTTGACATGGTTGAATGTATTTGTCATGAATAAGGGAGCCATTATAAAGGTTTTTATTTGTTACTATATTATTGTTTCGCTCTAAGAAACTAAATTATATAAAAGTAAAAAAGAAAAGGAACCAAAGAATCTTTAGTTTGAGTAAATAACAAGATCCTAACGAGTGCCAAGTCGAAATCTATGCTGATTGTTTTATATTTTGATCTGCATTATGTTACAGATATACTTGTTATAGCAAGTGTACAGATATACCTGTATACATCCTATCGTGATGCACCTCTGAAGAAGTGGCAGGGCAACAAAATTTATCGTATTCAAATAATAACTTAGAATAATGCATCTCTCGCATCATTTAATATTATTTTCGATGAGTTACTTAGTGGTGGAAAAGTCGGGGATCTAGTAGATCCCCGACTTCTCCACCACTAAGTAACTCATCGAAGACCCGATCGAGGAAACGTAAAGACCCTTTAGCAGGAGAAGAGAGATTTTGCTGAATGAACCACACACTTACAACCTTTGGATGTGTTGTTTTGAATTTGGAAAAACTTGGTCAGAAAATTTTTTGATAACCTTGACATTCAACAACATCGCGGATGTAGAATTTTGAAAATTCAATCTCTTGTCCACCATTAATTTTCTTTACTTACATTTTGTAATTTTATTACACATACCCTTCTCAAAAGCGGAATTTCACGGGATTGGTCATCTTCTTTTCAACACTATCGATTTTTACTCGAAGATTGGAATCTAGTACTGCAATAATGTCGAGTATTCTGATAGTGTTTTTATCATGTGTGACTATCATAATGCTCTGTTATACTTTAATTAATCATTTCATCGAAATAACACTCGGAACTCTGAAAACTGTGGTATGGTTTGTTCCAGTATTTTGATGGTTTTTCTCTGTATTTTTTTTTTTTTTTTTTTACTCTTTTAGCTATATGGACACTAAGAGGGCCCTTTATCAAATCCTCCTGGATTAGACCAGATCACAATGGGGTGGCCGGGTTGTGAGGAATGGCATCCAACATACCCGAAAAATTCCTAAGGTTCAACGTATTTTCATATATTTTTTTGCGATTTAAGTTTTAAATCTTGTACTAGTGTAAGGTTTTTTTAAGTCTAATAAAACAACAAATTCGTCCAGCAAAATGTTTCTTCCGCTACAGGATAGTGCTCTTGGTAGCACTCCTTAGGTTCGTAACGCCCCACTACTGACTCACGAAGTAACACATCTAAACTGCTATTAATTGATGAAAGGTGTATCACTGGTTTTATTTTATTATTTAAATACGGTAAATTTTCGAAGTTTTGCAATATTTACACTTCCAGCTGTGCACCACAGCAGAAAGTTTAAAGTTAAAAAAACAGCTCATTGGAGTGCCAAAATATTTAAAAAGCATTGTAGATTTTGATCTGACACTTGGAGAAAGTTCTTTGTAAGAAAATTTACATTGTGTAGAGTTAAACAATAATCCAAGAATCTTCTCACCAGAATGGGTCTGTAAAGAGAATTTGTTGTAAGGATTGTCTTTTGCTTTCCTCTTATCTGTTCCCTTTTTTTTGCAATATTCATTAGTAAATACACGAAAAAAAATTTTGAATAATTAATTACGAATAATTGATCATTTCAGGTTATCAGTTTGTTGCTTTCCATTTTCATCTTCATGTTGCAATTCCAACAATTACATGAAAGCAGAGATTGCGCCGCTCAAGAAGAACGAGAATATCAAAGAGATTTTATCCAAGATTGAGGGGTGATGAACAATCCTGAACTTCTAAACGCTCAAACTATTTAAACAATATCCTTAAGTTGATACATTTTTATCAATATGATTGAATTATAATATGATTTTGGGATAATTTGGTTTTTAAATTATAGAATATGTAACTTTTTTGAATAATTACATAATTACTTATGATTATTTTTTCTAATTACCATATAAAGTGGATCAATGACTTCAGCCAAAAGTAATAGTATGGCTGGTTGCCCAGCTGATTATTTATTGATCCACACTTTTAAAATTTTTAAAAAGTATTTAAACATTTATCACAATGTAATAATTATAAATATTATCAAAAAATGTAAATAAAAATAGATAATTATAATTAAGAATATAGTATTTTAAAATTTTTAATAATTATTAGGTGTTCATTAATTTAGTTTTAGTTTAATCATAGATTATAAAATAATAATCACAGATTTTTCCAATTAAATTTATTTATTAAATATGTTTAATCAGAGTGTGGTCCAATGTACTTAATTAATTATTCTACTTAATTTGATCTGTATAAATTTCAAATTATATTTAAATGCTAATTGGATAAAACTCATTTAATAAAACAAACTCTTTCAAAAAATTGCTCATCAAGTTATTTATTATATTATAAATATATTAATTACAGTAGAACCTCGAAAACTCGGCTCTCGATAACTCGGCACTCCGGATAACTCGGCCACACCCTGGCAGGGCAAAAAAATCCTTAGTTAATTAATTTTCATTATAGACAGCTTTATAAAAGTATAAAAGCTGTCATAAAGTATTTTTCTGAGGTCTGTCTTATCAGGTAAATTACTGTTGTACACAGTGTATTCATTAATTTTCATTTTCATGTAGTGAAGGCTCTATGCCTTCATAAAGGACGTACTTTTCTTTTGTTTAAGGGTATTTGGGTTTATTATTCTCTGTTTTC
>NW_019385603.1:147025-151010 GCF_000671375.1 Centruroides sculpturatus
GTACAATGACTCGGAAATGCATTAACGTTTTATAACCGACACGATACTCGAATTGTAAATAAATGCATCTGATTTAAATTAAATTGAAGTTTTAAGTCTTCACCCATTTGAATGTCGAAATTGGAACATTTAAAACAAATTTAAAGTATTTAATTTTGTTGTTTTTGCGCCGAGCAATTAATTAATGAATAATTTTGTCGATTCGTACTGTTTACAACATTTATCGAAGGAACGATATCTGTTTTTATCTAAACTTTTCCACGAACAAAGCTACCACTCGAATTGAAAAGCCCTCTAAACCTGCTGTCCAGTGAGTCTAGAAAGTAGGTCAAATAACTTGTTTCTAATCGTTGTCTACATTGTGGCAGGCGAGAAACGCCGTCTCTGCAATGAAATTTTTCTGAACAGCGGTCTAACCGATCTGTAAACCGCCGTCGGCCTCTAAACTTTGTCTCTGCAATCGGCCCTGGGAGTTCGGTCGTGGATTCGCGCCTCGCTCGGACGGGCTGGCCACGTGAAGTTTTCCGGGTTTTCTCCACGTCTGTAACGCTTAAATAGGAGCCAGTTTCCCCTAAAAAGAACTGCCGGAAGGCAGATCCTAGGCAGATTGCCCAAGTGTTGCGTTGCCATAACTAAACAAACAAACAAACAAATTTTTCTCCCAGGTTTTTCACACACTGAACCCAAAAAGTCAAAAAAGGGGGAAATCCCGTGTATGTGCGTGTTGGTATCCATTTATATCTCAGGATAGGGTAAAGATTAAAAAACGAAATTTGCCATGGTGACTTGTGCATAAGGGGCATTGATGCACTATTAAATTTTGGTTGTTAAAGTTCGAGGGGATGGGAGATGGGGGCTATGTGTCTCAACAGAGATCGAAATTTATGAAAATTTTATTCGTTATTTAGCATTTACAATTTTTTTTAAATATAACTCATTTCTATCCTTCAAAAACCCATTTTATAATAATTAATAATATAAAAGTTTTTTTTAAATAACTTTTAAATAGGACCCAGTTTCCTCATAGACAGTCCTCGCGGGAGGAATCAAAATACGGGAATAGAGTGTTAATAAACTGAAGTAAGCCTGTACACAAAAAACAGCTTTAAAATATAAAGAATAAAAATTATTATGTTGGGTTTAGTAAGTTATACTCGGTTCACACCGGTGCACAGTGGGTCGTGGGACGATTCTAGCAGGACTTAAGTATATAGGCTGGTGCAATTCATTTTTATAATAAAAATTTTTTACTTAGATATCGTATTAACTAAAAATTTACATACCGGAGTCACATTCGNGTAAGTTATACTCGGTTCACACCGGTGCACAGTGGGTCGTGGGACGATTCTAGCAGGACTTAAGTATATAGGCTGGTGCAATTCATTTTTATAATAAAAATTTTTTACTTAGATATCGTATTAACTAAAAATTTACATACCGGAGTCACATTCGGATTTTTCTTACACTACGGTCACGCTCAGTGCTTTTAGTAATTTTAAAACGTTAGCGGTTAACGGAGTTTTTTTATACCAAGTGATCTAAGGTTTGTAATGAGAGGATCTGAAGAAATTAAAAGATTATGTAAAATATCTATATTAGTGTTTATTCTATAGGTTTTTCGGGAATAACTCTCACGAAATTTTTAAAATTCCTTGTGTCTAGCTTTTTGCACTTCGGACAATTGTCCTATTGAAACTAGAAACTAATTTTTGATCCGCGTATTAAAACTTTGTGAAAAGTGACTGGCATGGGATACCAATGATAAAGCATCACGTATAACTCCGCTGTTTCCTTCGTGTAGATTTCGAATTTTCTCGTGTCGATTTTGTAGCCGGATGCCAGCGCTTGTAATATAACCGAAAATCGTTCTATTAGGTTCTTGTTAACACCGGTTATCTCTGCAATAAGAGTGGCATTCGAAAAAAATCTTGCCGAATTACCGTCGTTGGTGTTTCCACCACCTTGCTTGGGAGTATCCAGAAGTAAACCAGTTTCGGTTCTAAATCTATTAATAATATTTTTTTTCTTGTTGATACTGACTCTTTCTCTTCAGTCTCGCGCACTTGCCATATTTTAATATCCATTCGATACACTATGCGAAGAATGCATTCCATGAATCTTATGTGATAAGGAAGAGTCGATAGACCAAATGAAAAAGTTTCTTCATTACATTGCCTCATTTTAATATTAGGTAGATCGTTCATTTGGCTGGATGGGACGTCCCAAAAAGAATTCTTGGGACGTCCCAGTATTTGTTTTTGTGTGTTTCACAGCTTGCACTAGTTTGTGGCAAATCGACATTTTCGATAATTGCCTAATCATTGAGCCATAAGCGATTTTTGGTTGAAAAATGTTTGATATTTCGATTACGTTTCTTCCATCTTTGACTTAGACCCAGTGCCGGCCCGAGGCAAGTTTTAGGATTGAGCGAGATCCTATTATGGCGCCCCTTTGGTTGCCCCTAATTTATATCCTTTAATTTTCTTTACCACTGAGCGCCCCTTAGGACTTAGCGCCTGGAGCGGCTGCTCCATTCGCCCTATGGTAGGGCCGGCTCTGCTTAGACCAACGGAAAAAGAACAAGTAATTCGACGTAACTCATTTTCCACTAACTCGACTAGGATTTGTTAAACTGAACTTTTTTTAATGTCGTCTACGATCATATTTTTTTACTTCGAATGACCCGCTTATCATTTTATCTTTTTCTCTTAGTTTTTCAAAGTTCACTCCCGCTGACTACGAGCCATCGCCCTGTTAAAGAAAAAGTGGTTATACGTCAAAATCCGCGCGTTTCCGCGCACAAATATCTGTTAGACATAATTATAAAATCTTCAAAAATCCGGAGAAAATGAAATGAAAATGTACAAAGACATACGAAAAAAGATGCAGAAGTTTTAAAGTTCTACTTATTTAAAAATTAAGTGTAAAAATCCCTTGGGTTTGCGATTGTTTTATACAGTAGAGCCTCGATTATCCGACCTAATTGGGGACTGGGGTTGGTCGGATAATTGAAAGGGCGGATAACCGAAAAGTATGAAAAAATCTATTATTAGTGTAGTATATTAGTATATTAGTATATCGCTATTAACCTACTCTGCGTTGAATTTTCATCGATGTTAAGCCTAACAAAAATTTTTTAAAATAATAATCGTCGCTATTGTATCGTTAAAAATTAGAAAATTAAGCCTCGTTTAAATACTGGCTCCCTTTCATGGTCGAATGAGTGTTGCCAGCTAAAACACGTAAAAATAATATTAAAGTAGCCAAGACATAGCCAAATATTGTAGCGCCACATCACTAGCGGACATTTTAAATTTGCCGACTAGGACGGTCACTTAACCGAGGTGTCGGTTAATCGGGGGTCGGATAATCGAGGCTCTACTGTATAAAATCCCCTCATTGACTATTATTAATGAAATATACATATTAAAATACATACTTTGGCAATTACTATTTAGTATTTATCTTAATATTGGATAAAAACACTTAAAACAGCCAACGAAACAACTATTCAAAATAAGTCCGAACACGACGCTAACGTTATGATTTCAACCAGATATAAAACTGATGCTTTTCATTTGTTGCTTAGCAAATCCACGGGGCGTATTTTAAAAATTATCGGTAGCAATTGACTCACTGGAATGTTTTTTATTAATACATAAATATGTAAGGTCATTATCAGTTATGCATTTTTTTACTTTTGTCCTCCTAGAATCGTCCCAAGACCCACTGTGCGCGGTGGCTGTATACTATGCCGGGTCACAGTCTTTTTTTCATAGCAACCAAAAACAAAAATTAAATAAGTGTGTCAGTGTCTGTACAGTAGATCCCCCTATAAGACGGTAGATACGTTCCGTTCTTTATGAATCAATTTTGTAGGAATCATAGTTTACGGACTACGGCTGTTTGAAAGGTTTTCTTTCATAAAATTAATCGATTCTAGACTAATTCGACTCAACATTTCCAAAATACGTATATTTTTTTG
>NW_019385603.1:154092-195334 GCF_000671375.1 Centruroides sculpturatus
ACTATGTCAATCAGGCCACGTCCGCCATCTTTACGTGGAAGGGTTAATCTTTCTGTGGCGGATTTAGGATGATGATGTTTATGCTTAGTAAGTGTTGTTCTTGTTTTCCTTTGGAGTTGCTCGAGATCTGTGCGAGTCCAATGTATAACTCCAAACGAGTATGTGAGAACTGGGATGACATATGTGTTCGTTGCTTTAACTGTATTTTGCATTTAACTATGTTCTGACGATAGCGTTTAACCTACTTTAGTATTCTTTAATTAATCTTTGCTTTATTTGTGTATGTTCTGTTAGTTTGGCCTGTTGGAATCCTAAATACTTGTAGAACTCACCCTCTTCCATGAATTCAATAACGTCTCCATTTCCAAGTGCAAACTCTTCTTTCTTCAAATTTTTTTTTCTATGTGAAGTGTTTTACATCTGTCTAGGCCAAACTCCATTTGTATGTCCTTAGTGTATGAATTTGTGATTTGTAGGAGTTGATGAAGTTGTTTCTGTGTGGATGCATAAAATTTTATGTCGTCCATGTACATGAGATGTGACAGCGTAAACTGTGTTGTTTTTTCGTGTCTGATATTGTAGCATATTGCGTGTTGTTTAAAATGTTGGATAAAGAGTTCAGGGCTAAGCAGAGCCAGAGAGGACTCAAGGAATTTCCTTGAAAAATTCCTTGCCTAATGAATATTTCGTTTGTTTGTATGGAAGTGTTACTAACCCTGAGATGCAGTGTTGTTCTCCAGTACTGCATAGTGTTTTCGAAGAATGCAATAAGTGATAGATGTATTTTGTACACGTGTAGAATATGTAGCAGCCAACTGTGCGGAACACTGTCGAATGCTTTTCTGTAGTCTATATATGCCATGTGTATGTTTCTGTGTTGTTTGTGTGCTTGCCATAGAATGCCTGAATCTATGAGTAACTGTTCTTTGCATCCCCTGTGATTTCTACGGCAACCTTTTTGTTGTTCTGTAAGAATGTCGTGTTCTTCAACATGTTTGTATATTTTGTTTATGATACAGGATGTCAATAATTTGTAGAGTGTTGGAAAACATGTAATTGGTCTGTATTGTGTGGGGTCTGTGGTTTTGTTGTTTTTAGGTTTCATGTAGGTGATGCCCTGAGTAAGAAATTTTGGCATGTCTTGTGGATTGATGATGATGTGTGTTAGATGTTTAGCTAGTTCCTGGTGCAGTGATGTAAACTTTTTGTACCAGAAATTGTGAATGTTGTCTACACCAGGTGTCTTCCAGTTGTGTGTTTTGTTAAGACAGCATAGCGAATGTCGTGTATGTTTATTTCAGCACAGGGCATAGTTGGTATGTTGTGCAAGTTTCTGTTCTCTTCCTCAATACAGCCTGTATGAGCATTGTGTGTAACAGCATTGGACCAAAGAGAAGACCAATAAGTTGTGAGTTCTTCTTCTGTTGGTGTGCCACTGTGCTGTGTATCAGTATTTGTTTTGGTACTGATTTGTCTGTAGAAAAGTTTTTCATTGTTTGTGAATAATTTATTTTGTTGTTTTCGTAGTGTACATGTTTTGTATCATTTGAGTCTACGTGCTTTGGCTGCGAGTTTTTGTTTTAGTGTATCTATGTATTCTGTAATGTGTGTGTTGTGATGTTCATGTTTTGTGTATGTTTTGATTTTCTTGAAAATGTTTTTGAGTTGTTTCTTTAATTTAGGTGTTATGTTGTTTATAGTGTATTGTGTCAGCCTGCCTAATTGCTGTCTAATGTCATTTATTTGTGTTTCTATTCTTCTCTGCCAGGCAGGCTTGTGATAGAGTTGTGTTTTGTGTGTGTTTGTCTGTGATTGTATTTTCAGTCCATGCTGTGTCACTACTGTGACTGCCCCAGCATAAACTAATGTATGAATGTCTGAGAGTGTAGAAATTAAATGGATGTAGTGTGGTAATAAGTGAGTGTTTACATAATTTAGTGTTTTCCCTACTACCTTTGATGTGTTGATTTTCGGTATTCGTTGTCTTTGTGTGGGATCTGTACCTGTATATTTAGTGAGTGTTTCCTGAAATATAAGTGAGAATGTATTAAATAATTCTACGTCTACGTTATCAGTGATGGATGAAGAAGTGCCTGTAGTGTCATTAGTGATAGTTGTATGTGTGCTATTATCAATGCTTGTTGCTGGATTATCCTGACAGGTTACGTGATCTTCATAATTAATAATGTTAAATGTTTCTGTCTGTTGATGTATTTGATCAGCAACTTGTTGTTTGATAAGTTCAAGTGTTGTTTGTGGGATAAGGTTGTGTACAATTGTTCTTTTTTGATCGACAACCCTTTGTTCGGTGACAGTGAGGTGAGGATATTGTTGTGTGAATCTATAACGTAATAGCTATCTGTATGCTGTCATGTTTGTTTCGAGTTTTGTGATGGTGTAGTAAGTACGGATGATAAACTCGTTCATTTCTGTTGTCCATTTCATCCGTTGGCGTGGTTTTCCAGCCTTTGTGGTCTGTGGATGCATTGCCATAGAAACACCAAGGCTAGGTTGATTCCTAACATCTGTTGAGGGCATTGCAGTAGCCATGCTTGGGCCGGCGCTGCTTTCGCCACCGGTAACCAAGGGAGACTGTGGCCTATTTTTCGAACTTGAGCCTCTGCCTAACCCACGAACGCGGACCTTGTTAACCCGGGCGACGTCCGAGCCGGTATCATACTTTGATCTGGTTACTACCATGAAAAAATCTCCACAGAATGTGGATGTGGTCACTGTTAGCTTCATTTCTCCCCATAGACCTTACTGGCATGGGTGTCCCTACCAGGAGCTTGTGCTCCAGCTTGCATTGCCCTATGGATCAGTAAAATTACTGGGCTCTCCCACCACGACCAGGTGGTGACCACGGGAGAGAAATTATTATTATTAATTTTTTTGTTATATCTCCGGCACAGCTGGGATTAAGAGTTGGCAACACTACTCTCGACAGAGGAAAATATAAGTAGTTTAGAGATTATTCCCTTTCTGGTAGGGAAATTTAAATATCACGTAGAAAAATTTAATTATTATCTAGACAAAATATTTAACATTTTAAAAAAAGCATTTTATTAATTTACCAAATGATACTATTAATATAAATATATACGAGATAATAATAATAAAAATTTTAAATAAAAGTTGAAAATATGAACGCGTACACGCTTAAGTGAACGTAAACATGGCCCAGGTATTAGACGCTATTGTTAAGGAAAAAGTTGTTAAGTTGAGAGATCGATTTAAACCTCCGATCAATGATAATATTTATAAACACATATTGAAACTATTAAAAGAAAAAGTTGAACAGGGGAAAACTTCGAGTTTAACAAAAATGCCGGAGAGAGTTAGAAGATTTTGGAAAATACACGGAAAGGAATTCGTTGGTAAGGGCACGTATAAGGACATTCCTTAAAGTTGTCTTGTTGTATGTAGGTTTCAGTTTCGTTATTTTTCGAAATTATAAACAAATGAAGACGTGTTTATACGACTTATTAATATTATTAAATGTAAAAAATGAAGTAATAATGAGAGATTATCTTCTGAAATTTGATATTTGCATAGGATATAGGCTTATTTAGTAATAAATTTGATTTTTAAGGCTTCCTGATATAAGTTGTGTAATTTGGTCAGTTGAAAAGCTTTGTCATTCTGTAGTTTAATTGTGAAAATGAGGAAAAACACAATATGTTGCACGCTTACTAATATTGAATGAGATTGACTTAATAGGTAGGAAAAACTAGAACATGTGACAGATTTACAAAAGCTTTCAAAGTAACTTCCATTGAAATTCTTATATGTGTGCAGCAATGTTGAATTCAAAATGTTATTTTTGGAGAATGGATGATTTATAAAAGAACTGCCATACAAGCAAAAGTGAAATTTTTAGTATCAGTTGTAAATTCATGTTTACAAAGATAATGCATTAAATCGGGTATCCAACCTTTCTGTTTCTTTGGGCCACATTGGAAGAAGTGAAGGAGTTCTGGGCCACAATAAACTTGGACCACAACAATCCTTAAATATACTTGTATATTTAAGGATTATAGTAATAAGTATTAAAACTTTATCATGAAAAAGGATATTTAAAAAAATTACTTCTACAGACACTTTTAATTTTTACTTAGAAATAGATAAATTTATTTATTATAAAGGAGACAAATAACAAAAATTTATTTGAAAAACACAAATATTTGTTTTATTTGGGTCTTTAATTAATAAAAAAACAACAAAATACCATTTTAAAGTGCATTTTTATTCAACAAATATATTTATAAATAATATGTAGCCCAAAATGTAGCCAATGCACCAAATGATATTTTTTACGCCAAACTAAAACAAGGCACATTTGGCATAAAGTTGCCAAATCTTGCAACACTGAAAGGAATATTAAAAAAACTAGAGTTGGTATTCAAAGACCTAAATTCAAGGAAAGGAGAGAAAGGTCAAAAAATAAAGAAGTGAGAAAGGTTAAATAGACCTTCTGTTACTTAAATATTGATTTTTAATTTTCCAACCTTTCTCAATTCTTTTTATTTTTTTGCCTTTCTCTTCTTTTCCCGAATTTGGGGCTATAATCCTTTGAGTCACGACTTCAGCTTTATTTAGTATTCCTTCCTAATTCACACAATTCAAGTATTTGAAAATATTTCCTTTCTATTAAAAAATAAAATATGTATAAAGGTTTACGGTTTTGTGAGACTTCTTTTTTGAGGTTTAATTCGTTGAAATAAATAAATAAATAAATTTGTCAGTTTTGTTTACACATTTATTGGGCTGCATTGGAACTTGCCGTGGGCTGCATAAAACCTATGGGCCATGGGTTTTATGCGGCCCTGCATTAAACTGTTTGGACACCCCTCCATTAAATGTTTAAAAGGCAGAGATTTTCTAGATAAGGCTGACAAATGCTTTTAAAGGCAGATTCTCACCCACAACGTAGAGATGGTTGGTAATTGTAATATTGCCTTTTCAGATAATGCATTTTGTGTAATATATATTGTTTGTCTTTATGTGTATACTGCATATTCCTACAGTATATATGTTACCATGTGGTTTTGTATAATACACAGTAACCATATAATCAACATTAAAGATATATTAAATTTAATTTTTTCTTATAATTACATATAAATATATATGTTTATCATATATATGATAAACATATATATTTATATGTAATTATAAGAAAAAATTAAATTTAATATATCTTTAATGTTGATTATATGGTTACTGTG
The DNA here is from genome assembly GCF_000671375.1 of Centruroides sculpturatus. Classification (NCBI taxonomy): domain Eukaryota; kingdom Metazoa; phylum Arthropoda; class Arachnida; order Scorpiones; family Buthidae; genus Centruroides; species Centruroides sculpturatus. The sequence continues at coordinate 159,321 of NW_019385603.1, forward strand.
TATTATACAAAACCACATGGTAACGTATATACTGTAGGAATATGCAGTATACACATAAAGACAAACAATATATATTACACAAAATGCATTATCTGAAAAGGCAATATTACAATTACCAACCATCTCTACGTTGTGGGTGAGAATCTGCCTTTAAAAGCATTTGTCAGCCTTATCTAGAAAATCTCTGCCTTTTAAACATTTAATGGAGGGGTGTCCAAACAGTTTAATGCAGGGCCGCATAAAACCCATGGCCCATAGGTTTTATGCAGCCCACGGCAAGTTCCAATGCAGCCCAATAAATGTGTAAACAAAACTGACAAATTTATTTATTTATTTATTTCAACGAATTAAACCTCAAAAAAGAAGTCTCACAAAACCGTAAACCTTTATACATATTTTATTTTTTAATAGAAAGGAAATATTTTCAAATACTTGAATTGTGTGAATGTGGAAGGAATACTAAATAAAGCTGAAGTCGTGACTCAAAGGATTATAGCCCCAAATTCGGGGAAAGAAGAGAAAGGCAAAAAAATAAAAAGAATTGAGAAAGGTTGGAAAATTAAAAATCAATATTTAAGTAACAGAAGGTCTATTTAACCTTTCTCACTTCTTTATTTTTTGACCTTTCTCTCCTTTCCTTGAATTTAGGTCTTTGAATACCAACTCTAGTTTTTTTAATATTCCTTTCAGTGTTGCAAGATTTGGCAACTTTATGCCAAATGTGCCTTGTTTTAGTTTGGCGTAAAAAATATCATTTGGTGCATTGGCTACATTTTGGGCTACATATTATTTNAAATATTTTAGTGTATTATATGATGAATTATATGGCTAATTATGAAAATTTTATATTATGGAATTTTAATTTATTCTTATCTACCATAATAAAAGAATTTTATCTTGTCTTATTAATGCACATAAATGTGATATATATTTACAAAATAATATGCATTATTTACAGCAAAATATGATAAAAATATCTTCATGTCAGAGCATATTAGTTAGATATTGTCATATTTTTATAAATATATATGAGGACTTAAATATAATGCTTTTAATCAGAATACAAATTTCCTTTAAATTGTATAATGATATGTATATATAATAATACATTTGAATAACATTTAGGAAACACAGGTTTCAACAAGATATTTCTCTGTGTTATAAAATAATTAAAAGTTGCTAAATTATATGATTTTGATATAATTGATATTTAATTGAACATCATACAATAAATTTGGATAAATTATTATTTTATATAAAGAAATGCTATTAATTATAACTAGGGTCCTCTTCATCCAAAACACACTGGTATGCCTTGCCAGCAGATGGCATGAAAAAGTATCTTTATCCGTAGGTAGAGATACTTTTTCACGTAGCTGGCAGGTACTACTGGCAGTTGCTCAGTAAAAACAATACTATTTGCCACATATGTATATCAGCAGTAATTTTTTTAGAAAAAAAGAGCACTGTTTATAACAGTAACAATAATCATCTGTATTAGAGTTCACTTTAATACATTCTTCTCAAGTACTTTTGGGTGACCAAGTCCATCCTCAAATGACACACAATTGTAGACTGTGACCATAAGTACCAGTTTGAACAGGATAATACCATTATTTGTTCTGTCTCTGTCATCCTGTCGTTTTAGTAAACTTTTCACTTTTGTTCCATTTTTTGAAAATTCAAAAATCTTAGCTCTTTAGTTTATATATATATTACACAAACAGAAATAGATGAAATTCTGCAATTCAAGTGATGGGTACTAATAAAGACAATAAAAATCAAACACTTGAAGAAATTAAATGAAGAAAAAATCAACATAGCTGACATAAATGACAAATGGGTCAAAATATTTAATGAAATGCATAAAAAAGATCTTGAATTAGAGTGACCATAAATTTAAAACATGAAAATGAGACACTAAAACTGTTTTTTTGGAAACTTTTGGGAAAATAATAATTATGACAAGAAAACATCATTTTGTGGTAATTATAATAGTTTGTTTAATAATGTAATTTTTTAATGAAACATTGTTTCATTAAACAATTATATAAAATTAAAAATTATTAAAAAAAATAAAACAACACATAAAAAGTTAATTGCATTTTAACAAATATTTAACTAAAGTGAAATTAACTAATACTAGAAAATCTGAGAAATTTAGATTATATAAAATGTTATATAATTATTTAAAATATTCATTTATTTTCATGTCTTTAATTCACACTACAAAATATATATCATCACAGCCTGCCTCAAAATGACAGAAATATATCTGAAATTTATGTAAATCTAATATCCAAAAGTATAATTTAATAAACAACTAAAATGCAGTGGATTTTACCATTTTGAATTGGTGATCACAATGAATGGCACTTACTGTTGTTACTTTACTTCTATTAATATATTCTCTGGAGTATAAATAATAAAGCTAAGATAAATTAAAACAATAAAAATCATTATATGTACTGTACAGTACTTGGTGTTGTAGCACAAACAATAACTTTAAACACTGTAATCAATACTAATTTTCATACTAACTGTAACCTCAAACCATTTTAAGGTTATAAAGGTGTAGTTGCCACAGCTGATTTTGCAAAGACATGAATATACTGAAAATCATAAAATAAAATCATGTGAAATACACTGATTGCTATATACTATAATTATAAAAATACAGAAGTATAAGACATTTAAATCTCTCTGCAACCTTTATCAGGACACCGGGACAAAATGCAGAAAAGTGGGATATGTTCCATAGAAACAGGATAGGGATCAAATTCGAGGTAGGGTCTGGTCACTCTACCTTGAATTTGAAAATTAATTAATTAATTTGATAAAATTAGTCCTTTGTTTTTCAGGAACCATAGCTTTTATAGAAAGAATATTTTCACTTATGAGAAGTTAAAATCAAATATTGAAGCCATGAAAGGAGTGCTAATTATAAAGTAAAATTGCCCATCTATATTTCTTGACAACATTTTAATAAGAGATGCTGTGTTTATCAAGAAATTCATACACATTTTAGTATCAAGAAATTATGGTTAGCCGTAATTAACTATCTGTATGTCTGTATGTATATCATACAGGTGTGTATGATATACATACATATCTGTATGTCTGTATGTATATCATATATTTGTTTCTATTGAACTGTTTCTATGAATTGTTTCTATTGTTTCTATTGAAATTGTTTCTATGAATTGTTTCTATAAAACATTCACATGCACAACTTTGATTGTTGTTTCTGTTAACAAAATTTATCAATATATTTGAAGAATAAAACATTTTAGATAATATAAACATGAAATAAAATGTACATTAGTTGGTTATAAAGTTTCTATTATGTTTTTACCAATTTTTTTCATATATAAATTTTGTAAAAACTATATATGTCATCCTTTGAATTTTGTTTTTGTATATTTTCTTTTAAAAACAGCATATTCTTGAAATTGTTAAGCTTTAGCATAAATACAATTTCTTAAGCTCTTAGTAATAAAGTAAATACTGAATGAGATCAGTGAGATCACCCTGAATGTTAATTGTATAGCTGAAATTTCATTACATTATTAACTGATAAAATTTCTTAATATTGAATGAATATGAATATTGAATGAATTGAATATTGAATTTCTTAATATTGAATCACTTGGAACATCAAATCTTAGCATAAATTAAAATTTTTGCATACTGAATTACTTCATAATTCTTAATGTAGTTTAAGCTGAATTTTCATAGTCACCTTTAAATATTTTAGTGTATTATATGATGAATTATATGGCTAATTATGAAAATTTTATATTATGGAATTTTAATTTATTCTTATCTACCATAATAAAAGAATTTTATCTTGTCTTATTAATGCACATAAATGTGATATATATTTACAAAATAATATGCATTATTTTCAGCAAAATATGATAAAAATATCTTCATGTCAGAGCATATTAGTTAGATATTGTCNAAATTGCCCATCTATATTTCTTGACAACATTTTAATAAGAGATGCTGTGTTTATCAAGAAATTCATACACATTTTAGTATCAAGAAATTATGGTTAGCCTATACAAGTAAATCAACTTAATAGCTAAGCAATTGCTTTTAGTTATATCAATACATATCATATGTTAATTTTTTTATAAATTTTATATCTAAGAAATTTTCAGACCTGATTAAATTTGAATATTTGGAATTAATAATTGAATTTTGTTTCAGATATTACAGATCTTACCAAATACTTTGGGCGTTTAGAAAATGGCATTATGGTAAAAACAGGCCGAATCCTTTTATCTGAATCATTAGCCATTGAAATAATCAGTAAATATGCTCTTGAACATGGTAAAGAAACTAGTTCAACAATTCATAAAGATTTGCAATCTAAATTTGAATTACCTCTTCCATTTATACAGACTTATGTGAAAAAAGCAATTAATGAAAAAGTGGAAAAGAATCGAAAATGGAGTTCTCAAAAGTTACAAGAAAGATTAAGTGAAGCTCATAAACAAGCTATTATGGAAGCAGTTGAAAATATTACACAATCTGATTCTAATAATTTAGATAAATCATTAACAACAATAAAACTTGTACAAATGGGAGAAATTGAAAGTGAAAGTGGAGAAACAAGCAAAAGTACACCATTATTGTTAATTCATCCTAAACCAAAAAGGAAAGCAAAACAAATTAAATGTGACAACAATCAACAGTTTTCAAAAACTCAGTTTCCAATATTTTCACAACCACCATTATCATCATGGCAGGTACGTTGAAATTTTTATGAATAGGTTGTAGATTATAAGAAGTAGGAATACATAATTTGAAATGCTGAAGTTTTTTCTTATGTAAATGTGATAACATTTGTAAAAAAAAATCATTGTATTATTTTAATAATATTTAGTTTATATTTTCAAATGTGCTGATATTTTTCAATAGAATATTCTGGCTCTTTTCAATAGAATATGCATCACACCTATTGTCAGATGAATTAATTATGATTTTAACTAAAAGTATCCATTCAAATAAATATTGTATTTTCAATTCAAAAAGCTAAATATTTACAAATAAATTAGTTTCTGCTTTATTTTGGAGCATAAAATACAATTTATACACTCCCTAGTACTTTCAGGTTTTCTCAGTTTACTCCTAAATACAGTGGGTGATCGGTTAACGAACAGATCGGATAACAATCACTTTCGCAAAAGATTTTTATGTTCGGACAACGAACACCCCATAGAACAAACACAAGAAGCAATGTAAAATAATGAATACCGATTGGTCTTCCCTTGTCTTCAGGCAACAATTCGAAACTTTTCGGAGTGTGGGAGACGTTGACATCAACACTCAAGCTGGTATATACTGATCGGATAGTATTCCTCCGAACTTTGAAACTCTCCCTTGTAACTCCAGCCTTTTATTTTTCTGACAAAACAATTTTTATATGTATTCGCGAGACTGTCGGATAGGCACTCGTTAAGTTTTGCGTCTTTACGAAAGGTGAGAGTATAATAGCAAAGGTAGAGAGTCTGCAGAAGATGCCTAATGTTGCTGGGTAGTATGGCGTGAACAGGTCTACAGTAGGCCGCAGTTCAATCTTATTTAAGAAAAATACTGTATAATCAAGAAGACTCAAGCAGCTAAAGTAGTAACAAAAATCACATCTGAGAAATAAAGAACATCGAAAAGATCATAATGGAACCTGAAATGATCTGACGACAGAAGAATGGCAAGAACTCTTGAATGAAAAACACCAAGAAACTCGGTGAGATATGTTTTCTTCTGAAAAGAGGATTAATGCCAATATCTGTTATTAAAGATCCTTTGAAGAAGTGGGAGGATGTCAGAACAACGGTCTTAGAATGATATCCAAACCAGGTTGACAAACAATCCTATTAATTACTTACGAAAAATCCTGAAGAAGAGAGAAAAGCAATCGACATTAGACAGATTCTTTAACCCATTTCAAATGGAAAAACATGACTAATAAAAATGCAAGACTGTGTATGTATGTATTTTTGTTATTACATATAAATAAACATAGTAAGAAAGTATATATTTTTTTTTTATTTTTTGGGGTCTCCAGAACGAATTAATTAAATTCCCATTAAAACCTATGGTAAATCAATAATCGGTTAACAAACAATTCGGATAGCAAACAAATTCTTGGAACAGATTATGTTCGTTAACTGATCACCCACTGTATAACCTTCTGCTTTTCTATCCATATGTCAGTATATTTTCTCAATGTGATACATAAAAAGGAAAAAAGAAAGAAAAGTACAGACAATCATTCTAAAAGTAATGATTTCATGCATATTTTAAGAATTTAAACCAGCATTGAGGAATATCTAATTTCAGAAATATAAAAACAGAATTAAGTTGAAAGATGTTTTATTATTGAATTGTGTCTTAATTTTTAATACCTGTTGAAGCAATTAGCTGAAACATTTGGAAATTAAAGTACACTTCAACAATAAATTTGAAAAATAAAATCAGATTATCATTCAAAATTATTAATGAAAAGATAACAATATTTGCTGCAATTTTTCATTTTGCAAGTTTCATTTATAATTTCCTTAGATGTAGGTAGATATATGAAGTATAAACGTTGTAACATGTAATCCTTTGTTTGTTTTATGAAATACTTAATTTAACAAAATCAGTTTCTGTATTCAATAGAAATAAATAATTTTTCAATAAAAAATATTAAAATGAATAAATATAAATGAAATAAAAAAATACATTGCAAATAGATCCTAATTGCCTAACCCAAGTCTTTTTGACTGTGTTTCAGTCTTTCTTTTTCTTTTCTTATGATCTGATACTCTTTTCTATTTTGTTTCTTTTTTGATTTTTTTCTTAAATTTGTGTAGACATTTATTCATGATTAGTAAGGGAGATCTGGAAAACTGCAATAGAATTCATTTCAAACTGGAAAAAATAATCTGTTTACATCTTTGAAATTTGCTGTAGACTTGAATAATTAAAGTTGCCAGATTTTCTGTATTTAAAAGGAAAACCCTTTATTTTAGCTAAACTATCCATGTATTTTATTGAAAAAAAAAAATGAATGTGATTTGTCTTTTCATTTTTTAATGCCTGTATTCTGTAATGTCAATGATAGATCTCTGCACAGGTGTATGCTTATCCTTCCCCATGGACCAATGGTTGAGTAGATAAACCAGTGAATACTGGTAGTTGGTACCAGCTTTATGCCTCACCAAAAGGCTGGTCACATGGAGTTTCCTGGGTTTTCCTCATATGATTAACACCTAAATAGGAGCCAGCTTCCTGAAGAAAGTCCTTCTGGAAGGCACCACAATACATTGGCAAATTGCCCATGTATTACCCATGTTGCCTTATCCCATCAATCCAATTCAATCTCCATAGAAAGCTATTGTTTACCATTAAATATTTTAAATTCTAAATTACAGTAAACTAAAATTTGTAAATATTTATAGTCAATATGAAAAGTATACTATAATTTAATCAAAATCTAAAAAAATATAAACAGATTGTTTAGTTATTAACTGAAAAATCATTCAATTTTACATTTTTGGGATGGGATGTGGTGGAGTGAAAGTTAGAGAGTAATAGCATTAATCATTTTTAAATGTGCAGTCATAGAAATTTGGCAACTCAAGTTCCATCATACATTTCATAAATTTGTTAAATGTAAATTTATTCTATATTTATTAGATTAGAATGTTATGTATTTTATCTCATTTAGCCACATTATCTGTAAGACAATTATAAGTAAATCTAAAATTGTTATTTTTCTTATATTTCAAGTCTTAAAATTGTTATATTTTTTAATATCTTGAATTGCAATTAAAATGACATAATCTTAAAATATAAATCCAGAGATGTAATAGATATATGATAAAATAGATATTATATAGATATTGCAATATCAAATCTTCAAATAATAATTTTAATTAAATACTTTTAAGTTTACATCAACTTTTCCCTTCAGAAATGATGTAATAAGCATTGATACACAACCATCTTCAGAATAATCCCTTTGGGTGACAATACACTTTTGCCAGTACTCATAAAGCTTCTGGATGCATTGCTGTAAGCTGTCTTTTGCAAGCACCCATAATTCCTCCTATAATGTTGCTTTTACCTCATTTGATGATTCAAAATGGTGTCCCTGAAGTTGTTTTCATTAGTGAAAAGAAGTAAAAATCACAAGGAGCTAAATTGAGATGTGGAAGCATATTAATACCATTTCTGGCAAGAAACTCTGTGACCATTATGGACTGCTGTGTGGGCATGTTGTCATGGAAAGGTTCCGTATCATTGTCCACTTTGTGACACTTGGGCCATTTATGATGGATGGACTTATGCAGACAACATAAAATGCCCAGATAATACTCCTTATTCACTGTTCTGCCCTCAGGAATAAATCCTGAATGGAAAATACCATGAAAATCTTAAAATACCTGCATCATAACTTTCCCTCTGCTGCGATTCTGCTGGAATTTTTTTTAATCACAATGATGAGTTTGATGTTTAAGAAGCAGCAGATAATCCAAAAATAATTTGGATTATGATCTTGGTGCCACCTTCTTGTGAGGAAAAAGGGACACATTAATAAAACAAACACAACTCTTCATTCATTTTCAGACTATTTCTGAACAGTTTTTGTTTTCCAAACAATTTTTAAAAAATAACTGAAATTCCATACAGTTGGTATCCCTTGGTATAGTCTGAAAACATTACAGTTTTTAAGTTTACACTTTAAGAAAAGCTTGTTTGAATTAAATTTATATTATCTGATTTTGAGTCATCAAATCAGGTAAAAGCAGCATCATGGGACATTATGGATGGTTACAAAAGAAGGCTTACAAAATTCTTCCAAAAGCCATACGAGTTCTGGTAAAAGTGTATCATTGCCCGAGGGGATTATTTTGAAGGTAAGGTTGTGTGTTGGTGATTTAAACTACAGTATTTGAGGCAAGGAACTATACACAAGTACTCAAATTTTTGGATCATTAATACAAATAACACTCCAATTTCTTATATCATACAAACTCAAAACACTGCTTTATAGTAATAGTTTTTACATCAAATTATTTAATATATCTGCTTATATGATATAATGTTTTAATACAATCACTAGATAAGTTTATATATTATTATATATTGTATATATTTATTTTATTGGGCTGCAATTTGAAAAAAATTGTAGACCGATAAATTTTCATTATCATCTGTCTGTCAGCCAATCTTTCCTTAATCTCGAAAATGGAGTTAGATAGATGAAATCAGAGACCAGTTATGGAAACCTTATTTGCAGGAGGTCCCAATTAACTATATATGAACTTCTGATAAAAACTCACGTTATTTCACTTCAAAACTCTTCCCCTGAAAGGAGTTAATAGATAACTGCATGATTCTATTGTTAAAGAAAAAGTATGATAATAACACCATAGCAGCCAGCCACTACTAATTTGAAGTGGAGAGCATATATTTTAAATTAAACTAAAAATATGATTAAAAATTGCAGCTCGGCATTGTGACGATGTTACAATAAATAATTGCTCATTATATATTGTTTATATATTTTTTTAAAAATTTCATAATCCCTAAATCATGCTAACAATTAATCAAAAGAAAATTAAATTATTATACTTAATGTCAGAATGTTATACTGTACTTGTTAAATATGGGAAAATGTTTTATCCTAAACAAAATCAGAATAATTTTGTTCTTGTAATAGCATATGATCTGTTGAACTTTCTGGTAGAACTTTTTAACTTTATAATTGCTATTCTATGTTTTTTATAGTGATAAAATTACAATTTCTTTATCATAAAAACTGAATGAGATTTTCGGTATTTAGCATAGAATTATATGTAGATAATGTTTTTGTATAATACTTATTTAATGAATAATATTTTATACATACAAAATCTCTTCCACTTCCAAAAACAGTTTAAATTAAATTTAACTGTTAAATCTAATTTAAACTGTTTTTCTCGGTAGAGAACTACTAAGAAGACTCTAGCAGTTTTGGGCAGCATGCCTATTACCAGAATCATTTTTCTTGGTTATTCAAGATGATGGGTGTATAGCTAGGGTTGCCAATTTCCAGAGTAACAAATTTCAAACACAATGTGAAAAATGCCAACTTGGAAATGTGTTTTTTTTTCTTTCCCTTGATGATGATGAGACAGCCACAGAGATGATTAAAGGCATAAGCCTACAGCTCTGGGGATTCTAGGATTGAATCTGGGCAAGTAATCCCAGGAAGTTTTGAGAGGTCACTTCCGAACATATTATGCCCCATCCCTTACTTCTCCATCACTCTCCAATGTGGTCCTGACTGAACCTATAATAGGTATGATTAGTAAGTTTTCTTAGTACCCAGAGAGCAGACAGAGAGAAAAAGTGGGAAAAATGCAGTGATGGGAACAAAAATAATTTGGATTATGATCTTGGTGCCACCTTCTTGTGAGGAAAAAGGGACACATTAATAAAACAAACACAACTCCTCATTCATTTTCAGACTATTTCTGAACAGTTTTTGTTTTCCAAACAATTTTTAAAAAATAACTGAAATTCCATACAGTTGGTATCCCTTGGTATAGTCTGAAAACATTACAGTTTTTAAGTTTACACTTTAAGAAAAGCTTGTTTGAATTAAATTTATATTTGAGACATTTCCTTAATAAGAACAGTTAAATTTTCAATAGAAGATTTCAAATTATTTCTGTTTGTTCAATATTATTGATGTCTTACTAAATGTTTTTTCAGGTTCTCTATTAAGAAATATGATGAGCATTCTTCTATATAGGAATCAAACCAATATTTATTACAACTTTATTTGAATATTTCTTAGTTTAGCAAAATTATGAAAGATACATTTAATTATATGCAAAATTAATTTGTTATATCTTAAAATTATAAAGTTACACAGTATTTCTGTTCTTAATAAATTATATACTTTGCAAAAAGTCTTTCAAAGTGAATCTATCATTTTAAATTACCATAATTGTTAAATATTATCCGACAAGTACGTGGCATGCACCAATCAATAGATCAACTGTCTTAGTTTCATCTCCCATCCACATTCAAACATCTTGTATATCATCTCTAGGAAGTGCCACAAATAAAAATGGTGATTCTACAACAGAGGTATTTTGTGAAAAGTGAAAATCTATCCTAGAAAGTTGGAATCACTCATCATTATGCAACACGAATAAACTGCAGGAGCCGTAGAATCGACTGCCATACAAGGAGCGGTAACATATACTGTAGCGAACCTAGGAAGAATTTGAGTATTGCCATGCCATGCGACATGTCGAGAAATTGTAACAATCAAATTCGAAACTTGAACAATTTTCCAACATTTTAAAGTACATTACAACATTCTAGGATAATAATTAACATAATTACAATAATTTAAAATGGTAGTATTCTTTTTGGAGGACTCTGTATTTAACATAAAAACCAAAATACAATATATTCAATAACGTAGAATTTTGTTTAATTTAATTTTGAATAAAATATCTTTTTCTTTCAAATATTCATTCACTTGCTCTAGCCATTTTTTTTTTCTGGGTTGATCCCACTTTCATTATTATAATTTATTATAATAGTGTGAGGGGGCCTAACATTTAAATTATATGCAATATATAAATTAAATATATCGTATTAAGATCATTTTAATAATTTTATTTTTTGAATAACAATAATTTCATTTTAAATATGAGTAATTTTTTTAAACTTGTGAATAAATGTAAATATTTATATATAAAGTATAACGAAATTCGATTAGTCATTATCAACATATTTGATAATTTAATGTCGAAATAATTTAATTCAAACTGGCAGTTCTTAATTGAACATCGACAGCGATATTTTTATAAACAGTGATTTTGAATTTAGCGATAGCGAAGGATGCCGACAACTACGGATGTTGGATGCGGTCATTCGGACGATCATTACGACAAGGTTTCTAATTAATATATTTTTATTGAAGATTTAATAATAATTATTATTATTTTAAACAATTTTTTATGAGTTTCTTTAAATTTTTATTTTCTTATAGTCGAGAATGTTAATTTGTCATCGATATCTAAATCTAAATCGATTGTTAGTGTTTATGTATGAAATTGTTAATTAATTAAAACATATTTTATTATTATAATTTTTTTCGATGAAGTGTGATTATTTTATTCGCGATTTTTTTAAACGGTGTATTGTTACGGAATGGGTGTGATACGGATGATGTATCGTCGCCATTATCCGTGTATTGCTCTTAATCTGTTTCTGATCGTCCTTAGAATTTAATCGCGAAGTAATGTGCATTTATGCAGAAAATACGGGTTTAGTTGATCTAAATGAATCGAGATGGCGCAACTGCAATTTCGGTTTGATATTATTAAATATGGCGATTACTAAACGTGTTTTCACGATAAATATGATTAAATGTCATAAATTTAATGTAAACTATTTTTAAAAAGATAGTTCTGTTTTTTATTATTTTGGTTATGAGGAATGAGAAAATAGATTTATCTTTCAAAAATTAATAATTTGTAGTTCTTTTTCTACTGTCTTATGAGAATATTTTGTATGGTTTTATGGTGATAAATTGTGTATTACAAAATACAATAAAACGTCTCTAACTCAAAATACTGAGGGGCAGGAAAAAACTGAGTTAAGGACGATTCGAGTTAGAGGAAAATGCCATTTCTGAATACAGGTATACCTCGAGTTACATCGTTTTTGATTATGCGTTGTTTGTCAAAAAAATATATGGAAAAATAAAAATCAAGTTTAAATCATTTTATTCGACTTTACGTCTGTGTGCCACAAATATTGAAATCGTAATAAAGCACATAAAATCATATTAAAATACATAAATTTACAATAAATGTTAATATAATCATCATAAATTGTAGAGAACGAAATATGGAAACATCTGTGACTCTGTGTTGTCATCTTTTTTAGTGGTCTTTTATGAGCTCAATATTGGCATTTTCCACGGCAGTTCCAAAAATCTACTGTTTGGCATCATTGTCAGTGCCACTCGTTATTGGTAAATTTAACATAAATTAGTTTATTTTTTACTATCGCAAAATAATTTTAATAACTGTATTTGTTATTTAACCTTACAAAGTCATCTTATTTTATAATGTCTTAGAGCAAACCACATTCACAAATAAAGAGTCTGCAATGTACTGTAAACATCGCCAAATTGTAAACATGTATATTTACAAGTATGTACCGTACGTACCATACATATATTCATAAATTAGATTACTTTTCTCCTGTACTGTATTAAAAACTAAAATTTATTTGTTTGTAAGCTTAAAATAGATTCTTATTAATCATATATTATTAAAAATTCATTTATAAATAAAATATAGAACTGGGAATGGTATTTGTGGTTTAGCCTAGTGACAAGTAAATTTGACTTACGTCATTTTTTGACTTAAGTCGCCTCTCCTTGAACCAATTATCAACGTAAGGTGAGGTATACCTATACATTTGTAGCTTTTACCTCTCTTACATTACATAAAGAATCTTTGATAGTTTTTTGTTTTAAATAGCTTGTGTGACACCTTTCGGCAAAATGTTCAATGTAACTAATGGAATCTAACAGTTTTTTCAAAATCAAATTGAAATTGAAAATGATTATAAAAATTTCTAAGAAGGGAAATTTCGGTTGTGAAATTGGACCAAGAGATCGTGTTAGTGTTATAAATCAGAGACCAGAGGGAAAACTACATATTTATATCAAAATAAATGTGATGCGAAGATAAACGACATAAAGGAATGTCAGCTGAGAGAGAGTGAGCGAGCTTTGTCAAGGCAGCATCGGGGTTTAAACAATCTAACAGGTTAATAACTAAAAGTTATTAACCTGTTAGATTGTTTGGGCTCTAAAATGTCTGGGGAAAAGACAATAGAGTAAAATACAAGCTCAGGCTTCAAAGCTCCATCAACACCTTGGGCCAAGTGAACAGATGCCGGGAGAAAACCTCCTGGTGTGGACCTTTCCGCAACTCAAAACAGTCTGTTTTTGGCTGGAGACAGAAGAATGACCAATCAGGGAGAGGGAAAAGGGACACAGGACAATCAAAAGGGTGAGATTCGAGGGGAAATACTATAAAAACTCCAAATCTTAAGGTCGGGGCAGTTCTCCAGCCAAGTGTTCCACAGTGACTTGAGCCAGGAACTCAGTTCATCCTCCTATAACAACTGCCGGAGTCTCCCCACTTGTTCCATGAATTTGTGACCACTAGTGCCCCAAGGCTACTTCGAACAACACACCACTGATCTACGTTCGACATCCAAAACCTCCCCATCACCTGTTGTTCTAGAATGCACTGTATTTTAATATTATGTAAGTTGCTTTATGTTTAAATAAATGGTTTTGTTATTAGATACTTGTCATCTATGCCTCCAACATCACCACCTACATGTGATCAGTCCCTAGGCTTTTCCTGATGTGCAATTAATGGATTGCCCCTAAAAGTCAGTCCATATTATATGTGTAGCAACAGAACACAGCTACCCGACTCTAACTCGCCACTTGGTTGAACGGTACCAGCACATGAACCAACCCCCCTTTGCAAATAGTACTACCGACTTACGGCCTGATAATGCAACACACATCTCCATCATGTTTAACCCATACCTTAGGTCAATACATAGGAAGATAGCCAGCGAACAGGAGTTACAGATAGCATACAGAAGATGCACTACAAGTTTCTGTATCCTGCAGAATGAGAAAGACCCGCCGGACCACGCCAGACTCCCCAGTTTCTATTCTATCCCAATTAGAGACAACAGATGGGATAAGGACTTGTTGCACATCAGTTCGACCAAGCGTTCATTGGATACCTGTATTAGGGAACACCAGGCAGATATCTGGCATGTGTGGCTCACTTCCACCCTAGCCACATATGCATCCAATCCCGAAGTTGAGCCGCGATTTGAGAAAGCTGCAGTCATCGTCAACACACCTCACCAGGAACATCTCAGGTGTCTGGAGGCCATAGCTATCTACAACGCCAGCCAAGCGACCACGTGCATCAACTGGAAGGAGTTTGTCCCTGGCCTGTCAGTCTCTGTTGGATGCCGAACCACAGCTACCTTCTCTGATGCACGACCACACATGTCAAGGAAGACCGACTTCATTGGAATGACATTTGATCCCACAGAATAACATACACTCCGTCCAGGGAAATTCCTTAACCAGTTGACCTGAAGAAGAACAGTGTGAATGTTAGAAAACGTTTGTCAACTGTGATATCTATACTAATACAGTTGAACCTGCTTATAACGTCATCCATGGGACCGGCAATTTTTTGACGTTATAACCGAGTGTCATTATCTGCGGGATCATAATTTCAGTCCCATAAAAGTATCAAGTCTGTTTAAGAATCTTTTATAAAATTCATCTAATTTAATATCGTATGTATAAAAGTGCAAACTAAATATTTAAATCAACTTTATTTACATTATTATGTCTAAATTTACAACGATGTAATTAAAAATTTTTATTTGTCATTCGATAATGGCGGCACTTTCGGTTTTGAGAATAATGTCCAATCAAAAGGCAACAAAAAGTTAAATTAAGCAAGAAATGAGAAAATTATCATCCAGGTGTTATTAACGTCTGGATGATAATTTTCTCGTTTCTTGCTATCTATCAATAGACATGAAGTCCAATATCTTTCACTTCTAGGTTAAATTAATGTATATCAATTAAAAAGAAACAATAAAAATATTCACTTAAAAAAAGTCAGTTATTTTAGATTGTAGGCATTTTTCACCTAAAAATTGTTTATCAATGTCATTTTCTAAGTCGTAGATTTTGTTCATTATTTCCGATGAAGTTTTACGAGACCTGTAGAATTTGCTAAACCAAAGTCTCTGCATAATCTTTTTTCTTCCACTTTCAACTGCTTTAATTATTTCTACTTTGCAGTCTAATGTTAACGCTTTCCTTTTTAAGCTAGCCATTTTACCTGATTTGATGCTAAACTACAACACGAGTATGAGAGCTATGCAGACTAACCCACTGTCACGTCGTTTAAAGGGGTGGCGCATCTCACCCCATTGAATCAGGTGGTGACAGTACCACCCACAATCGTTCTAGGAAGCGGACTCTGACCCTAGGACTGAACACAGTATTTTCTTTGATAAATAAAATTTATAATTTAATTTTGTAAATTTAAAAGTGCTTCAAATATGACATTAAAACAGGGATATATGTCGTTACAAGTGGGTTTTTTAACATTATCTAGTATAGTAAAATCGTGGGACCGATAAAAATTTGACGTTATATTAGGGTTGTCGTTACATCCTATGTCGTTATAATCGGGTTAAACTGTATTATAAAGAGGTAATGTTTGTAAGTTTGGATGTAGGGGGTAATCTCTGAAACTACTCATCCGATTTCAAAAATTCTTTCACCAATATTTAGAATGGAACTTCAGGGTGGACATAGGCTTTATATTATCCATTAAACATTCATATAAATTAAAAGATATCATCTAGGGTTAAGGCGTTTATGTCCAACAGATAGCACTACGAGTATGATGACCTAACTTTGCTTTTCTGTGAGGATGAACTAAAGCAGATAATCTTCTATCTATCTATATAAATAAAAATGTAATGTTCATTTGTTCCTACCGATTCCTTTGAAATTTTGATACAACACTGCATTTGAATACGCACGTGTTTTTATGTAATATACATGTCGATATTCCCCCCGCAGGGGAGAGGGACAGGAGTAAGGCTTATCGTGAAGAACTTGGCTTCTATTATACTATTTCAGATACGGTTTTTTGCGTTTTTGATTCGTTTTAATAGGGTGCATCAAGAGAATGTACGCTAAGAAGGGATTTTTCAAAAAATTCCCCCCCCTCACAGGGGAAGTGTTATACATTTATAATAGATACATTTTGAGCCACAACAACGCGTGACGGGATCTGTTAGTATAATATATATATGCATTACGCATCGTTTACAGGTTCCAGAGAGATTATACATCTTGATATTTCTAGGCTGTCACAAAGCATGTCATAGGCTTGTTGGAATTAGTTTCTTTGAAAAAGAATAGTCCAAGGATAAATGTGGCTTTGAATCCACACCGATTATAACTCTAGCTGGATGCAGTGGAATCTGCTGGAAAATGAGAAGGCTTTTGTAGTCCAAATGCAATAGTTAGGTGTTCACTGTTTCATTGAGACAAAAATGTACCTTGTTACAACATAAAATTTTTCATGGTCACAACACTTCTGCTTCCATTTTGCCAAGGAAGGTTAATGGAAAGGTTTATTGGATTTTCCTGTTGGTAGCAAGCAACTGATAGTTATGGTTGATCTTATATGAACAATGCACCAACTTCTTCAGTAGCTTTTATACTGTTTTATGGGTTATGCCCATTGCTGTGATACTGCAGAGACTCAGCCTATAACATTATTCGTTGATTGTTTAACGAGAGCTGTCGTAACTGCTTTGATGACTTATAGATTTGTATCCTAAACCAGTGTGAAAAGTGCAGTTGTGTTGAATAGCCACAAGGGTGAAAATACAATACAATTAAGACAGTATATAATTAACACAGCAATTGATTTAATAAGAAATGATAACACAATGCACAAAAGAAAAAAATAATTCAGATGCCAACCCTAGGGCATTTGCCCAGCTCTGTCCAAGAAAACAAAAAAAGACCCAACACATGACAAAACATAAAGATTCCCATGTCTTACAATTTTGTTAAACATGTGTGATTGTGTATTACAAAAAAATTTCTTACAACTAACTTAAAACTAACTTATAACTATAGAGATGAAATGGAAAATTAAAATAGACAAAGGAAAGGGAAAGAAAGGGGTACCCGTACTTGGTTGGTTCTTTTTTTACGAAGATGATTACTTTTGATGATTCTCAGTGAAATTTCCTTGTTCATTCTTGGGGAAGTTAACGTATCCTTTTATTGGGGATCAAAGGAGAATGTCTTCATTAACAATTAATTGAAGCCTTAGGATTCTTGTTCCACAAAGCCTTCAAGAAATTCTTAGGTCTTTTAGGTCTCAAGATTGACTACTTCTCTCCACTGTATCCTCCAATCTGAACTCTCCTTCCCAGTCCGAAAACCATTATCTCGCCCTTTTAGGCCCTTAGGCATTTTCTCTCCCCATGGGACAGTTTAGAACATCAATCATCAACTGAGTGAAGTAGAAATGAGGACGAGAAGATTCCAGAAATGGGAAAAGAAAAGAATCAAGGACAGAAGCTACAAACTAGAATATTCTAACTTAAAATTATGATTGTACAGCCACACCAGGTTGAGTTCAAGGAAACTGGACATCAGGGAGCACACACTCCCAGATGTCCAGTTTCCTTGAATTGAGTGATCATTTTCCTGAGAGCTTATCTAATCAATGGTTATATAAATTTTTATGATGGCAAAATTACTGAAGTGCAGCTGCAACATTGCTGCTGTTCTCATAAAACAGCTTTACAAGAAATGGTTTTCTATGGTTGGATTGTAATTTTAATACTTTCATTTGGAATTTAGTTTTATGAATTAACAATGAGGTTAATCTTAAAAATTATTTTTATTAATTTTTGTTTAAATAAAATTTTGAATTTGTAATTTAAAAAAAAAAAAAGAAAGACAGATTCTTTTTAGAATTAATGTCTAATCAATGGAATTTTATATTTAAGTTTAATCTGTAAGAAAATATTTTCTAGAAATAATATTTGTCTGTATATTCTGCTAAAATGTTTTATTAAACTGTTTTGAATTATAAAATATTTTTTATCATTTAGTGTAGTTATTGATAAAATAATTTCATATCATTTAAAGGAACACCCTCGTAACTTAATTCCTGAATTATGTCGCCAGTTTTATCATTTGGAATGGCTTTCTGGCACAGGTGGTGGAATTAGCATTAGACATGGGTTAGTTTTTAAATCAGTTTTGACTAAATATTAATAAAAATTAATTTAGATAATTATCTTAAAATAAAAATTATATTTAAGAAGTTTGGTAGATTAGATTACATTAAAAATACAGTAGAGTCTTGTTTTTATATGGGATTCATGTTCTTAAGTTTAATAGTTGGGTTACCAATCTTAATGCCACTGAATCTCTGACTCAACTCAGTAAACCATGCTTCTCCAAATTCTGACATTTCAAACATGGAGAAGTACCCAAATGATGCTAATGACTGTAATGAATACCTGCTAATGGGTGAAATCACTAAACATTGATAGTTGGTTGCAGGCTTTTGTCTGATCAATGGGCTAGCCATATGGAGTTTTTTTTTTTTTTTTAAATCTATCTAACACTTAAATTGGCATCAGTTTCTCACAGTAAGTCCTTCAGAAGGCAGTCCTGAGGGACTTTCTATGGACTTTCCTGAAGGACTTTCTTAGTGTAGTTGATATGTTATAATAAAACTTTGCTGTTCATATTCAAAAACTTCAGACTGTCTAATATTATTCATTATAGTAAAACATAAAATATATTTAAACTATTCTATTTACATTTTTCTAATAATCATAAATGGTTGCATCTAGGCAACCATATGGGACTATTTGGGTGAAACACAAATTTTCATGGAGTTTTATTTTACATTGTATCTGCTGATCTGCAATCCTCATATAAAACAAGACTGCTGTATATGTAAAATTTTAGTTCTTCTATTGATTCTCATTTGATGACAAGAATTTTGATCATGTACTGCAATGTATTGAAGATTATTGGAAAATATATTGTCTAATTGTTTATATATAATATAAATTGCTATAGAATCTTTGAGTAGTTATTTACTCAAAAAATTCTTAAAAATTCATTATGTACAAATTAAATGAATTCAATGATTTAATATGCACTTGTTTGTTTTCATTCAAGTTTATAAGGGATAGTTGTCTGTGATTTTTGAAAGATCCCTTCTCTGTTAAAGGATAATGTATTGTATATTTATTTTACATATATTTATATAAAGACATCCTATTTAATATGGATCAGTTTGGAAAACTGCTTGACTACTTTGATTCTTATTAAATTATTTATAAATTAGTTTACAGATCATATTTAGTGTTTATTTTGGGAATTTCAATATATAAATTTTCTTTGGGATTGCCATATGAAAACAAGTATAACTTATTTTAACAAATTAATCAAAGAACAAACTATTTCAGTTCTTTTCAAAACATGAATCTTTTTATTTATTAATATTTTACAATTAAAATGTTTAAAATGTAGTAGATAAAAGAATTCTAGTCATATCTATAGAAATGCAATTTTACTTAATATAAAGAATAAAATGCTCTTTAATTTTAACATGAACTTGTTTTCTGATGATATGGGTTTTTGTTACTTGTTCAAGAAAGTTTTATTTTTATGATCTTAAGTTTGATAACTCGCATGTGTTGTCTACATAGTCAGGTTGAATAGACTAACGGCACAAAACCTTTCTCACTAATTTCTAGCCTTATTAACTGGAGTACAAACGTTTTCGGCCTTCTTAATGTATGTAGTTTTGTAGTTTGTATGTAGTATGTAGTTTTTCTCCCTCGGTATCGTATACCTATCATCGACGAAGACGTCACGGGTAAGACGACACCTGGGTAAACATTGGCAGCATTTAAACTTCTTCTAACCGACGCTCCACAGTGTACCCGAGGAAGGCCTATTAAGAAGGCCGAAAACGTTTGTACTCCAGTTAATAAGGCTAGAAATTAGTGAGAAAGGTTTTGTGCCGTTAGTCTTAGAAATANAATTGAAAACGAAAACAGATAGAGCAAATTTTCCAATTAGAAAGTTTTACAGCATCAATTAATTAGTATGAAACGACATGTGGTTCACATGGATAAGATAAATTGTCACCTGTATACCCAAAAATGTCCAAAAGCGATGCATGCCATTTTGTGTAAACGTTTGAAAGGAATAGCCATAGGTATGAAGTACAATTTATTGCCATAAAATATGTACTTACATCAATACAGTTTGATAACAATGGCAGTATCGTGAGCAATGGCAAACTTTTCGAACATACTCGACATTAACTTGTTATCACTGTGTGACAGTTTGCCTTTCTGTTGTTTTTTGTGTGATGTTATCAAACTGTATTGATGTAAATATGTATTTTATGCAATAAATTGTGCTTATTTCTTCATACCTATGGCTATTCCTTTCACATGTTTACACAAAATGGCATGCATCGCTTTTGGACATTTTTGGCTATATAGGCGACAATTTATCTTATCCATGTGAACCACATGTCGTTTCGTACTAATTAATTGATGCTGTAAAACGGGTTTCCAACATGCGGGCGGCATGCGGCCCTAGGCAACTTCCAATGCGGCCCAATAAACGTGTAAACAAAACCGAAAAATGTTTTAATTTTTTTATTATTTATTTTTTCAAGGTCATAAACTCAAAAAAGAAGTTTCACAAAGCCATAAACCTTTATTCATATTTTATTTTTGAATGGAAAGAAAATATTTTCAATTACTTGGAGATGTGTGAATGAGAAAGAATTACTAAATAAAGCTGCAGTTGTGACTCAAAGGATTAGAAACCCAAATTTGAGGAAAGGCGAGAAAGGCCAAAAGATAAAAAGTAGTGAGAAAGGTTAAATAGATCTTCTGTTATGGAAATATTGATGTTACTGTGAATAACCGATATCTGGCGAATGTCAACATTCTCCGGTGAATGTCAGCATTCACACAGTTGTTTCGTGTATGTATGAAATATTTGCTAAATATCATTATTTCTCACTTTCACCGGCAAATGTCGACATTCAGCATGCACTGATGGTGAATGTTGAATAAAAATATTTTTATTACATTAAGACAAAAATGCAACATTTTAATATGTCAAAATAGGAGAAAGCTTAAGTAACAGCACATTTAAATAAACTATTGAACCTAAAATGAATAGAACATTCTTAATCATTAAAGAAAATAATACAATAATAAACTTACACATAAATTATGTGATTATCGTTATACAATCTTATTTATTGAAACAATTTAAACTGTTATGGCACTTTGAATTGCACAAGAGTCCCTTGCTTTTACAACTGCATTTATTCATGGAACACTTCTTTTTGCAATGACAGCGTGCATAGCCTTGCCCTCCACTTTTCGAATTAGCTGCAGCTGCTTCTCTCAGTGGTTCACATGTGGTTCACATGGATAAGATAAATTGTCGCCTATATAGCCAAAAATGTCCAAAAGCGATGCATGCCATTTTGTGTAAACATGTGAAAGGAATAGCCATAGGTATGAAGAAATAAGCACAATTTATTGCATAAAATACATATTTACATCAATACAGTTATTTCTTGAGAAGAAATCTCATCTATAGAAAGTAACTTTTCTTTACAAATTACGAACTGATTATGTGATTACGTTATTACGTGATTACGAACTGATCTGTTAATGGTGTCTTTTATTCGGATATCGCCGATGCCTTACCAACAACCCGTCTCATCCTCAAACTGACCTGACAAACCGATCCCCACCTCACGGGATCGAAAGACCTTGTCCTACCTTCGGCCACTCACAAAGGATTTGGCGACAGACTGTCGCCTCTCTGTCGACATCGGCTTCTCGGGTGTCGTTTCCACCTCCACCAAAGCTTATCTGTGCTTGTCGACATACACCGGCGATTGTTTGAATGTATAATAATATAACCAAATATCCGGACTTTCACCGACGTATTTTGTGTATTTTGTATTATTCGGACATTCACTGGAGAATATCGACATTCTCTAATTTTGGTCTTTCACAGTAACATTGATTCTTAATTTTCCAACCTTTCTCACTTCTTTATCTTTTGTTCTTTCCTTTTTTTTCTCTCGCATTTGGGTCTATAATCCTTTGAGTCACAACTCCAGCTTTATTTATTATTCCTTCCAGCATTGCAAGATTTGGCTACATTGCACCAAATGTGGCTACTTTTTTTAGTTTGATGTAAAAAATATCATTTGGCACTTTGCCTACTTTTTGGGCTACATATTATTCATAAATATATTAGTTGAATAAAAATGCACTTTAAAATAGTTTTGTCGCTTTTTATTAATTAGAGACCCAAATAAAACAAATATTTGTGTTTTTCAAATAAATTTTCGTTTGTCTCTTTATATTTATAATAAATGAATTTATCTATTTCTAAGTAAAAATTGAAAGTGTCTGTAAGAGTAATTTTCTAAAATATCTTTTTTCATGATAAAGTTTTAATACTTATTATTATAATCTAGACATGTTAGTCCTTAAATATACTTGTATATTGGGCGACAAGTATATATTATATAAACTTTGGCCCAAAACTCCTTGACTTCTTCCAATGCTGCCCAGAGAAACGAAAAGGTTGGACACCCCTGCTCTAAAAGTTTCTAATTGGAAAGTTTGCTCTATCTGTTTTCATTTTGCACTGTCTATCTTCCAAATTTCACCACTAGGGGCGCTGGTGTCGTTTGCATTAGGTCAGGCGTAATTGCTTTACTATACCATTACCTCACTTGCATAGCTGTAGCTCTCTCCGTTCGCAAGAATGTTCCAGTTAAAGGGACTTTCCTATGCACTCTGTGTATATATATAGCTTCAATTTTATATATATGCATTAAAATAGCCAGCTTTTCTTTTAAGCTCTTTCCTATCTAAAGCCCAAATTATTTAGACTTGTCCCCATCTGTAATATTTCTTAAATATTCATGGTATAGTCTACATTTTGCTACAGTAACATATGATTTTAGTGTTTTAATTTGTTATAATAATGGGTTCCTATGCCCACAGTCAATTGAGAATTTATAAAGTTCTATTACCTCCTTGATAAAACTTAAAAGCGTTTTGAGTTTTTATAAAAAGCTTTTACTTAGAAAAAATAACTTGAATTGGATTTGTTAGAGGAGCTTCCTAAATATATATACATATTTTAGCATAAGTTTATTATATGTATTTCATTTTTTATGGAAATAAATAAAACAGATATTTTTAAAATTATTTTATTGGGGATAATCTAATACATTAAAACCTTTTTAAGCTTTCTACATTTTAAAATTTATTTGTTTTCTGTTTTCTTAGAAATGAAATTTACATTGCTCCTTCTGGAGTTCAGAAGGAGAGAATTCAACCTGAAGACTTATTTATTCAAGATCTTGAAGAAAGATTTATATCTGGACCCGCTTCGCATAAGAAACTTAAAAAAAGTGAATGTACTCCACTCTTTATGAATGCTTACACAATGAGAGGTAAATATAATTGTGTGTTATTTATCAACTTAAAATAAATTTAAAAGCTTTTAGACTGGAATCATATTTTTGATGTTATTTTGATTTTTAAAATTTATAAATATTTGTATTTAAATCTATGCCTCCATTAATTAACATACTTTTATAAAATAGTTTGCAAACTGTGTAAGTTTGAAAATGTTTATAAGAAAGTTTGAGACGTTAAAATAACAAAGTGGAATATTGGTATACATTCCTCAAAGTACATTCAGAATTCAAAATTATACAAGCAAAATTCTGGCTGTTAATGGTTTTAATGGCATTTGCACATCTTGTGTCATTCAGGTGATACTGATTTTGAAAATTCATTGTATGAACAGAACAGTTACATAACTTTCACCAATTCAAACAATTTATAAATTTATCACTTTAATATTTTTAATACAAAACTTTTCTTAACAATTCACAGCAAGATTTTATTTATAAACTAAGACTTTAGTTTAAAAGTTAAAATATGTTAACTATAATAATTCTCTTTTTATCTGTTCAACTTCATCTGTTCATTTTTTTCCTTTTTGCAGTACTGTAACCAGGAATAAATTATTGGGTGCTAGAGGGGCAAGCTGAAAAAACTGTGACTGGTATTTTTCACTATTTCAGCTATCATTAGGTCTGTTAGCTACAGTTTAAATGTAAAAATAAGTAATAGTACCAATAAAATTAAAGACAAAGTCTGCCAAAAAGGGACCACCATTTATTTCTTGTGTTTCAGACTACACATTCACAGCAACAGACCTTTCTTTATAGGCTACATGCCGCCAGAATTTTAAAAAAGTCCTTTAAAAAACACAAATATATCCAATTAAAATTATAAAAAATTTCTAAAAAGGAACTGGTGATATACAGACATCTTGCTTTCCATCCATCCTATGGAGTGTTTCTGCTTTTATCTACTGGAACAAGTGCTGGAAAATGCAGATTTTGGAAACTTCCCCCTGGTAACAATACATTCCAATTTTTCTTTTGTAAATTTTTTCATTCAATGGAGATTGTTATTAATAAANAAAAGTCCTTTAAAAAACACAAATATATCCAATTAAAATTATAAAAAATTTCTAAAAAGGAACTGGTGATATACAGACATCTTGCTTTCCATCCATCCTATGGAGTGTTTCTGCTTTTATCTACTGGAACAAGTGCTGGAAAATGCAGATTTTGGAAACTTCCCCCTGGTAACAATACATTCCAATTTTTCTTTTGTAAATTTTTTCATTCAATGGAGATTGTTATTAATAAAATTAAAGACAAAGTCTGCCCAAAAGGGACCACCATTTATTTCATGTGTTCCAGACTGCATTGGGATGAAAAAATTTACAAAAGTAATAGTACCCTAAATTTACATAATGAAAGTTTACATGCAATATATATAGTGTATACTTTATATGAGAACCTAGAATTCAACGAAAAATACACGATTTTGTCATACCTATTTGAATAACTGTTTTCATCTACTACCTGAGAACTTCTCAGTTTGCATGTTCTCGATGGTGAAAGTGATGCTTTCCCATGATCCTTTGACCTCCTGATCATGCGCTACCATTTTAATATCGGAACTGACATCCCAATGAGGAAGTCATTGCCCATTCCTCCCCAATGCAACAAGTCACCAATACGACTGATACCATTAACTACGTGCCTCTGAAATGGATATACAATCGACTGAGCTGGAACATTATCCAGAACTCTTCTAATGTACCAACTTTCTTGTTTAGTTAACCTTTCTAAGGGACAGACCAAATTCTCTACTGCATCACATCTACAAATGGATCTTCCAAACTACAAGTATTTTTCTCCATACGAATCTCATGTGAACTCTCTCTCTCTCAACCACTTACAATACAGATCAATTAATTTAACATTTTACAAAGGTGAATCATGTTTTCTGTGAAATTAAACTGTTATTAGTTGTTAACCTGGCATCTGAGTGGTTCACTTCTGGTGTGCCATCTCTCTGACCTTCTCCATGTGACTCTCCATCCCAAACCTGATTGTCACCTGTGCACACAGCTGCTTGTGTGACCTCACAACAACAACACCGACATTAAACAAAAAAAGTCCTAGTTGCTGTGCAGTGTCATTGTCGAAGCAATTTTGAATCTTCAGTCAAGGGGAGAAGCCTAGGGGGCACTTCATGCATTATCACACATGAGATAAACTGGAGCTTAGTCACCTCATAGCCCCTCTGTAACTACAGTTCTGCCTACTTCCCAGTTTACATCTCATCTTAGTTTCTCTCATATTTTGAGATCTTTGCAAGAGTATTTTCATTTTCATTTGACAGATCAAACAATATTTCAATCATTTGAAATATTGTTTGATTCATCAAAAACAATATAAATGTTTGACTTCAGTTTGAACAGTGATCATATATTCATTAAGAAGCTGAAGCTGTCCTAAAACATGATGAAAACATTTCTTTGTAAGAAATTTAAACAGTTGGCTACCTGAAATTAAGCATTTAATACAGAAATGCTACAGAACTAGAAATGGTAATATTTGAAGCTGAATACTTCAGCTGAAAATTAATTTTATTTACTTCATTTTCTCTGCAGCTAGCAATAAATATTTTTTATTAATATGTTAAGCAAGTGTAAGCAATATTTATTTTATTTTATGCTTAACAGCCCTCAAAAATAGTTGATTTGAATACCATTACTTATGAAAAGATGATAAAGGCTATTTGTGAATTTATGATTTAGTTTATTACAAATATTCAGAATAAAGGAATGTTGTAGTAAAGTTTCTTTATCAGAATTGCTCTTTTTTTTAATATACAAAATTTTAGTTGTGCTATGTAACTTCAGGAGCTAGAACAAGTAACTTACTAAAACTACATCTTCACACACTTCCAGCACAGAAAGTTTATCATCACAAACGTTTTTGGTCTCGGGCCTGCCTCGGGTTACAATTGCTTTTTGAACACTGGCCAAGAATTTTAATGCATTCCAAAATTAAAATTCTCAACCAGCATTCAAAAAATAACAATTGTAACCCAAGGCAGGCCCAAGAAAGAGGCCAAAAACATTTGTGATGATAAACTTTCTGTGTTGGAAGTGTGTGAAAAGTTTTAGTTTAATTATATTATATATTTAATTTGTTATTTCTAACAGTTAATAATCCTCTTACAGTCATCATGGCAACACCTGATTTTACTTCAGTTGGCATCAAAGAAGCTACT
Organism: Centruroides sculpturatus; assembly: GCF_000671375.1. Taxonomy (NCBI): domain Eukaryota; kingdom Metazoa; phylum Arthropoda; class Arachnida; order Scorpiones; family Buthidae; genus Centruroides; species Centruroides sculpturatus. Next base: position 186,774 of record NW_019385603.1, read on the forward strand.
AACTTTGTTAATTTTTGGGAAAAATGAGGTGCATCGAACATTCCCTGGGCAAAAAAAAAAGGAAAGTAAAATGAAGAAGAATAGGCTACCCTTCTAATTATGCCCAGGGAACGTTATATATTTATTAACTTTGATAATGAAAATGTTTGTAATAGTTAATAATCATTATCTAATATTTGATATTAATTAATATTTAAAAAATTATATTTATATGTAATTTTACTGATTATGACAGGAGCTGGTGCAGTTATACATTCCCATTCCAAAAATGCAGTTTTAGCTACACTTCTTTATCCAGGAAAGGAATTTCAGATAACGCATCAAGAAATGATTAAAGTAAATTGTTTTTTAAATCTGCTAATTATCTATAATTTAATTTATGGAATTACCAAAAGTGAAATTGGTATAAGCTTTTTATGGAATATATTTGATTATTAGTATAGTTATAAATAATTGGGGAAAAAAATCACTAAAAATTTAAACTGATTTATGCTAGATTCAGTTGCATAGAAATGTTTGTTTTTTACTATTAAAAACATGTACTGAGACATTTAAAAGAATATTTCTCTTTGATTTAATTGTGTGTTATCATTTGAAAATAAAAAATATGTAACATGAAACTTTAAAATTAGTTTAAAAAATAGAAATTTCTGTTTATTGAAAAATATTTAACAATAATTCCAAATGCATAGTAATTTAATGCATGTGAACGTTAAGAAATAACGAAAAAATTGGGGTTTGTTTTTAATAAATTAGGCAATCTTTTATTGCAATTTTCAATGTATTGATGACACTTTGAATACAATGTAAAAAATACATAACAGTAAAATTATTATTAAATAAAATATACAACTTAAAATCTGCTTTGGATTGCATTTCTAGCCATATCAATGCTGTTTGTAATGCATTGTTGTATGAAGGCACAATGACAAATTTTAATAGGTTTTATTTTCTTCAACACAAAGTAAAACTAGTATTGATGATAACTTTTTTTAATAGTGGATCTACGGAAGATTGTCAACAATCATTATTAAGTAACAACTTTGTAATTTCTGGCATTAGTATTCTCTGAAGTTGATTTCAGTTAATTGATTTTTCAGATAATTAACATTTCAATGTATCATATAGTGTTGAATGCTAGATTACAAAACAAGTGTTTGGTATATTAAGAGTAAACATGATGGATGATTTCATTTAATTTGATTTCTGACTGTGTTGCTAATGTTTTTATTGCAATGACATGGTTTATAACTGTTGTTATTTGTTTTGTCAGTTGACTATTAGTAACTGTCTAATTAAATCAAAAAGTTATAAAACATTAACTTACAATTATCATGATATTTAATTTATATGTTTTAGGACATTTTGATTTGACATTAGATAATTGATAAAAATAAGCAGCATATACAGTGGGTGATCGGTTAACAAACATAATACATTCCAAGACTTTGTTCGCTATCCGAATTGTTTGTTAATCAATTATCATTTACCATAGGTTTTTATGGGAATTAGGTTAATTCGTTATGGAGACCCCTAAAAATAAAAAATATATACTTTCTTACTATGTTCATTTATATGTAATAATAAAAATACATATATACACAGTCTTGCAATTTTATTAGTCATGTTTTTTCCATTTGTGGGGTTAGAGAATCTGTCTAATGTCGATTGCTTTTCTCTCTTCTTCAAGATTTTTCAGAAGTAATTAATAGCATTGTAATTGTAGAGAACCCAAGCCTATTAACCTCAACTTGGTTTGGATGCCATTCTAAGACCGTTGTTCTGACATCATCCCACTTCTGTAAAAAAATATATAATAGCAGATATTGACATTAATTCTCTTTTTCAGAAGAAAATGTGAGAATCCAGATTTAAGGGGTGAGTCATTTTTAAAGAAATTAGGAAAAGAGAGAGAATGATTCAAATTCAAATAGAAATTCAATTTTTGTAATTTTAACAAATTTTTGAATCAACAGATGTTAAAAACTTTCGATTTTGATAGGAAGTTCATTTCCTTTCTCTGATGACTAGTAAGTTGGATGAGAAATGGCTGCACACGAGACTTGGCCGGCTGTAGGCTGTTGACTTGGATAAAAGAGAGAATTTTCCCGCCATTCGAGGAAGTTTTCAATATGATGTAGGGCAGTTTGCCATACTAGTCAGGCAGTCCATAGAGAAAGATAGCCATACGATTTAATGCAGTTCTCCATACGAAGAGAAGGCAACATTAGGCAGTTCTACGAATTCGCCGTACGATAGTTAAGAGAAGAAGACCGCCACATAAATGTTGAGCATGTTGAAATAGCACATCCATAGAAATGATGATTACTAAGCATATTTCTGATACTGAATGTTCCAATACAAGAGTCTGAAAGAACTGGGAAGGTAGTATATTAATATGTAGATTGATGTAAACTCTCTCCTGTGTTAGATTAAATTAGATGGTTGAATTTTCTCTCAAGATAGATCCAAATAAATATATATATATATATATATATATAATTTGTAATCCATTTTTGTTGTAATAATATTATTTTTGTTCCATTAAATATTTTTGTTTTGTTACGTTAAATATTGTCTCTTTGATGACTAATATCCATACCTCTGCTTACTCAAGTACTTGCATTCCTCATACTTGAAATTCTGAGTTTAAACGTGTTAATCCATATTAAAATACAATTAACTGGTGTCAGGAATCCTGACAGGAGAATTGATTGTGAAATCATAGTCCCCACCTTTTACTAGCAACTTAAGTTCCTCCACACTCGATATTTTTAGTCGTAAAGCCATCCTTGTAAACCATATTTTCTCAACGGGGACGATATTGCCCCCATGTGGGTGTTTTTCCATGTTGAGGGGGCGATTTGTAACAATTTATATTTTGGGTGGTGAAAAACAATTTTCTGGGTGATATAGTAAAACATTATATTAAGAATAATTAGATATTTTATTCATTATATTGTACAATAATTAAACAAATAACATTATACTAGTCCTTAGTCTATTCAATGTAGTACAAATTTGGTGTTAGCCTTGGCCCTCGGCATCGGAATTTTGAAGTGAAGGGGTCGATACTATGTAACGGTTTTATTGAAGGGGGCGACGATTCGTTACAGGTTGAGAAACACTGTTGTAGACAAACAAGAACTGATCTAACGATTGGTTGCCGATTAAGTGGTACACAGACGTGTACCCCCGGCTGATCTCACAAAAACATATCTCATTGAGTTTCTTGGTGTTTTTCATTCAAGAGTTCTTGGTGTTTCTGTCGTCAGATCAGTTTCAGGTTCCAATATGAGCTCTTCAACATTCTATATTTCTCAGATGTGATTTTTGTTATTCCTTAATCTGCTTGAGTCTTCTTGATAATACAGTATCTTTCTTAGATAAGATTGAACTGTGGCCTACTGTAGACCTGTTCAAGCCATACTGCCCAGCAACAACAGACATAAGACATATGCCCACTCTCTACCTTTCCTACTATACTCTCACCTTTCAAAAATAAAAACTGATGCAAAACTTAATGAGTGCCCGCCTGACAGTCTCGCAAATACTATAAAAAAATTGTTTCTGTCAGAAAAATAAAAGGAATTACAAGGGAGAGTTTCAAAGTTTGGAGGAATACTATCTGATCAGTATATACTGGGTTGAGCATTGATGTTGACGTCTTGTGCTCCAAAAAGTTTCAAATTGTCTGAAGACAAGGGAAGACCAATCAGTATTCATTATTTTACGTTTTACGTCACTTCTTTTTGTGTTTGTTTTGTGAGGTGTTCATTGTCCAATTTGTTCATTAACTGATTACCCACTGTATATATATATATAGAATTTATAAAAAATAGAAATATGTTATATGAATTTGAAATTATTTTCATTTTAAATGTCTAAATTTCAGGGAATCAAAAAGGGTACTACAGGTACAAATTACAGGTATGATGACCTTTTGATTGTACCAATTATTGAAAATACACCATTTGAAAAAGATTTAAAGGTAATCATTATTTAAAGTTTTATTGAATTTAATTTAAATTTAATTACTATTTAATGGTTTCTGTTTTATGTAATGTTCTTTGGTATTTTACTGAACAAGAGATCATGATCATCTGTTCTAGTCATCTTACTACCAGATCAGGTAGTCCAATTTTGGGTACCCTATATGAGATGTAGTATGACAACTAGAACAGACAGTCCTCTCTACATTTCAAGCTAGCATCATACTGTATACCAGATATGTTGAGAACATTTTAATTATTTGAAACCACAAACCCTTGCTACAGGAATTCCTTACAACCATCAACAATAATTCATATAGTTTACCACTCCACTGAACAAACAGGACACATTCCAAGTACATTTCCTGGATATCCTTATCAATGTACATAATGGAGCTATCACTACTGATGTCTAGAGGAAAAACACATACCATTCCTTATTCATTCCACCAATGTCACATGATCCATTTTCTTACAAGATAGCAGTGTTCAGAGCACTAATAAAAAGAGCATATACTCATTGTTCTGACATGCATTCCAGGAACAAAGAGTTCCAACATATTAAGAGATTGCCACTGCCCTAGGCTACTCAACAAATCTCATCAAGTGCTTTGTGTGGCAGTATCTTATTCCAGTCAATTTTATAGAGAACAATAATCTGCCATACAAGACTGTTACCTTTAATAGGAAGGGTTCTCTATGGTATCTACAGAGAAATATCCCAGCTAGCCAATATTAATATTGCACTTAAAAAGTCCAACAGTTTTCCTTGATGAGGAAGGATAACAAGACATGTGAATGATCTATGCTACCTGACATTTACATGATTCCTATTTTTGATAACAAGATAAATTAGCACTAGAAGTAAATTGGAGCTACCTGCAGATCACTGAATATTAGACTAAAGGAACATCACTACACCATTTGAAAGGGTTTGTTCACAAAGACCCTTATGACCTTTGCTTATGACAATGATGTCTGAGTGGCTTTTAATAATGCATCTCTTACATAGCATATATGTTCCTACTTGGGTCAAGTACCTTGAAAACCTTAAAATTTACAAAGAGACTAAGAGTTTTGTTGTTAATTTTCATGACACATCTTCAGTATTGCATGCATGGAAGGCTATTTATGAACATTTATAATCTTATTTATAATTTTAGTTATTTTTATTTTTGTTTTATGTTTTGATTTTTAAACCTTATATATACTTTATCTAATCCCTGCTATATCATTTTGTATTTTATTTTTCCTTCAATATTATTTGATGCATGCAAACAGCATGAATTTAACAAGTTCTATTTTATTTGAATTTTGTTCTATATAACATTTCATAATCTGAAGATGGCTGTTAAAGACAGTTGAAAATGTTTGTTCTTAAAATAAATTTTAACTAGATTACAGGTGTTAATTAATTGGTACTTTTAATGTATCTCACTTTTACAGTATCTTTTACTATTAACTTTATTACTTGGAAGAAACACAAATTTTTTAAGTTTAACAGAAATAAAAATTGTAAATAAAATAGATTTTCTATATAGCAACCGTCAATTTAGCAGCTCACCATGCTATAATGATCAGTAGAGGTCTGCCTGATCTCACACAAACACAATGCTACTTTTTCATTGATATAACCCCATAAATGGTCAAAATCTCATTAATGATATTTTGAACACTAAAATCAACACATGCAGAAGTAAAAAATAAATTTCTTCTTAGATTAAAAACTTTTTTAATGTTAAGACACTTTTATCAAAATACTGTGCAAATTAATACAATTTCAGTAATGAATTAAATGGAAAAAATTACAATATGTAAATATGGAAAGCTGTTATAATGTCTTTATTATTATTATTAGAATCATCATCTTGAAAGTGCATGCACATTTATAGTAGTTAGCAACATTGTTGGCTTTTTCATTTTTCTAATTTGATTCATTTAGTTATCTCTACATAAAATTTATTATTATTATTTCTAAAATTATGCACCCTTTGTCAGAAAAGTTCCAGGACAAAACTTGTAAAAAATAGAAAATTGCAATTACCAAGTAATGATCCTGGCTTCTGTCAAATAGTTCCTTCAGCTATCTATACACAATTGCCAATGTTTCTGGAAGTCTTGGAAGCAAGCAGAGAAACCTTTAAGTGTGATCCTTTAAACCTTAGCTCATTTATCACAGTCCATTGGATATCTGCAATATCTTGACAAAACGTCCCTTTCAGTTACAACCCTTTGTTAGAAAAGTGTGATTTTTTTTCTTGTTTTCACAATTGATAAAGCAACTGACTGAAAGGGACATTTTGTCAAAATATCGCAGATATCCAATGGATTGTGACAAATGAGCTAAGAAGCATCACACTTGAAGCTTTCTCTGCTTGCTTCCAAGACCTCCAGAAACATTGGCAATTTTGTATAGATAGCTGAGAGGACTACTTTGACAGGAGCTAGGATCATTACTTGGCAATTTTCTATTTTTTATGAGCTTCATCCTGGAACTTTTCTGACTAAATCTTTAAATAATACACCCTTTGAGTATTACATCATAAATTTTGTTTCTATATAAGAAAAATAATCATCCTTCCTCCAAAATCAGAAAATATTCAGGGAATTCAATATATAATGACTATTTGATAAACATCTGCTTTCGACAGGATCTCTGAAGATTGTCTGTCTAATGAAAACATTAAAATTATCCATTGCATGTGAAGTTCAGGAAATTTTGAACTTTATAAGTTTGAAGTTAACTATTAAATCACAATTTATTATCTAATGTACAGAGAGTGATAAAATTTTATTTACAGAAATGTAAAGAGCTGTTATACATAAAGCAATTGGTTGTATAATCCTTTTGGGTGTTCAGTCTGCTATCTTTTTTGCTTTAGTTATTGTTATGCATTGCTGTTTCCAATCTTGAAACGCTCAGATCTCAAGGAATTGTGTTCTAAATCTCGTAAGCTTTTTTCCATTTACTGGTGGACTTTTGTAGTGATATTTTCACTTGAAATGATCAAATCGAAAAAAAGTCTGGCAAACTAGCTTCAGACTTTTTCAGGTGATGTTTATATTCTACATAATTCATTTCACTTTTATTCCTCATCTATTGGAGGTGCATGCAAGTTGACCCAATCACATGTGATGAAGCTTTATCACAGTGAGAAGTAACTTTGCAAAGTATCCAGCATAACTATAATCTCATGAGATGGATAGAGTAATAAACAGTCACAGTATAATTCTCTATTAATCTTGATCTTAAGAGGTACTTTGTATGAATTATTATTCAAAGTGCTTTCTAAAACCAGCACCATACCCAGTGATTTATTTCAACTATCATAGGACCAATTTTTGAGTGATTATTTTCCAGGTTTATCATAACAAATTTTCTTTTTTGCCATTACAATAACTTATTGTAGAAGTATAAATTTATGAGAAACTTAAAAGAAATAATTATTATTTTAAATTTATATTCATGATAATATTTCAATAACAATTATAATATATTCATGATAATATCTTATTAATAATATCTTATCTTAATACTTCAAATTATTTTTAAGGATTCAATGGCACAAGCTATGGAAGAATATCCGGACACCTGTGCGGTGTTAGTGAGACGTCACGGTATTTATGTCTGGGGCGATACGTGGGAAAGAGCAAAAACAATGTGAGTGTTTAATTTTAATAGTAAAATTTCTGCTCATTTTCTGCTGTTTTCTTAGGTAATTCCAAATTGTAATAATTTGAATCTATGTTTAGTACCATGAAAATGCACTTCAAATGAAAAAGAACCACTTACACAGAAACAGAATAAGTCAAGCACATTCTAAGACTTGCTTCAGGTTAAACGTTCAGAAATTTCTGCATACAACTTGAAGAAATCTTAAACCAAAAATATTTGTGTTGGAATTTCCACCTACTTCTATCTGCTAGGCTAATTCTTGGTTGGAGAGTGTGTGTAAGTGTGTGTGTGTATACAGGGTGTACAGTAGACTCCCCTATAAAGCGTAGATACGTTCCACGTTATACGAATTTTACGTTGTAGGAATCCTTAAATACATGAGCCAATCGCAGCCCGGCACATGTGAAGTTTACGGACTATGGCTGTTTGAAAGGTTTTCTTCCATAAAACTAATCGATTCTAGACTAATTTGACTCAACATTTCCAAAACACTTTTATTATTTTGGGAATAATCTGTATAAACTATGCTATAAACAAAAAATTGTAGGATTACTTACCGAGTGTGCACCGTTCGACATCACCGTTGCTTAAGCTTGTTTTCGTCGCGGAGCAGCGCACCAAACGGCAGGTGCGATTTCTGATAAGTTATTTTTCTGTGAAAAATTCGTTGAACTTTGGAAACATCGTTAATAAAAATAATTTTTATAGCCGTTGAATAAGAAATGTTTTTTTCACAAGAAATGTATAAAATTACAGTACTGTATTAGACTTACAGTACCTAATTTATATACTGTACAGACGATAGTAAACTCAACTTACCCGCCTAAACTCTCTGTAGCATGTAAGTAGTTCAGCTGCTCATCCACTATTGGTCCAGATTCGACCAATCCTGT
>NW_019385603.1:195890-198868 GCF_000671375.1 Centruroides sculpturatus
GGGCGTAGTCGAATGGTGCACACTCGGTAAGTAATCCTATAATTTTTTGTTTATAGCATAGTTTATACAGATTATTCCCAAAAAATTATACGTGTTTTGGAAATGTTGAGTGGAATTAGTCTAGAATCGGTTAATTTTATAGAAGAAAACCTTTCAAACAGCCTTAGTCCGTAAAGTTCACACCTATCGGGCTGCGATTGGCTCATGTATTTAATCATTCCTACAACGTAAAATTCGATTAACGTGGAACGTATCTAAGCGTTATAGGGGGGGTCTATTGTACTGTACAGACGATAGTAAACTCAATTTACCCGCCTAAACTCTCCGTAGCGTGGCGCTGGACAGCGGAAAGTAGTTCGGCTGCTTGTCCACTATTGGTCCAGATTTGACCAATCCTGTCGCGACATGAGTTGGCGATGACGTTTTACAAGTCCCTTTTAGCGTCTTTATACAAATACTGTCGCAATTTTTTCGCCATGTTATAGGAATCTCCATTATAGGAACCCGCATTATAGGGAGGGGTCTACTGTATTTTTTTATCTTGAGACAATAAAATAACTTAATTGGATCAAATTATTTTGGAAAAAGGTATAGACAAAAGTTGTAGGGTATCGAGGGGCCAATCAATTGGTGACCTCAGATGTGACCTTGATCTTCAAGGTCATTTGGTGGTCAAGTCTGTTTTTTCAATGGAAACACACATTTTTGACCCTGGAAATGGAAAGAGCAGGAAATTTCACAACTGGATGTACCTTTGACCCTATTGTCTAGGTCAAAGGTCAAGATTATTTTAAGGTTAAAATTATAAGCTTTTTCTAATGGGAAACCATCCTTTTTATTACTGGAATAGGCAGGGAGGTAAAAGTTACATTTTATCATGACCTTATTACTTTGAACTTTAAAAGCATTCACTACTTTTAGCACTACCAAGAAGTAACAATGTGGATGTAGTAGTTTTCTGCTCCCTTTGAGGTGATTATTTTCAGAGGATATCCTGAACTGTGTTAAAGAGAAACCAGAAGTTGTGTTGTACAGGAGATGTTCCCAATTTTCAAACCGTATTGTAGAAATATTGTACAAGGTTGTACAATATTTCTATATTTTGTAAATTTTTCAATTTCATATTTAATTACCATAATTTTTGTTACAATAAAATTTGAGCAACTGATAATTATAATTTCAAAATTACACTTAAGTGATAGTTTTGATGCATTTTGTAATACAGTCGGCCCCCATAACACGGTAGATACGTTCCGTTCTTTATGAAATTGATGTTCTAAGAGTCCTTGAATACATGAGCCAATCACAGCCTGGCATGTATGCCGTTTACGGACTATGGCTGTTTGAAAGGTTTCCTTCCATAAAATTAATCGATTCTAGACTAATTCGACTCAACATTTCCAAAATACGTATAATTTTTTTGGGAATAATCCATATAAACTATGCTATAAACAAAAAATTGTAGGATTACTTACCAAGTGTGCACCGGTCGATGACGCCATTGCTTAAACTTGTTTTCATTGTGGAGATTGTCATCGAATGGTGCTTGCGTGCTTCCTGATAAATTATTTTTTTTGCGAAAAATTCACTGAACTTTCGAGACATCATTAATATAAATATAATTTTTATGGACATTAAATAATAAATGGTTTTTAGTAGGTCCGCTGCTCATTTAAACTCAACGGTTTGTACAATATCCGCTGTTGGTCTAGATTCAACCAATCCTGTCGCAACACAAATCGGCGATGACGTTTTACCGAATTATACGAGCTTTTTTAGCGTATTTGTACAAATACTGTTGCAATTTTTTCGCCATCATATAGGAATCTGACTTACATGAACCTGTGTTATAGGGGGGTCGACTGTAAAAGTTTGGATTTAATTTACTACTCTTGTTGAGCAGTTATAGAAATATCTTGGTATGAGGGTACTAACTGAATTTTGATTCTGTAAATATTCCTGCACTTTTTAATAATTATCAACTGATAGACACTTGTTGTTAAATAATTTCAAACTATATAAAATATTTATTTATCAGGTGTGAATGTTACGATTATCTATTCGACATTGCAGTCAGAATGAAGCAGATGGGACTTGACCCGACTGCCAGACCTTCAAGTGAAAATGTACAGCATGTGGTTACTGTCCCACTAGTGTGTCAGACGGACGAGCATGGCATCGCCACTGCGGAAACCACCAAACAGACGAGTGAAAATATTCAGGTAATTGGATGCTTGACTATTTTTCTAACAATGAATATAATATTTATTATTATAGTTGAAATGAAAGTCAAAAGTAATTTTTAATTAATTTCCTTAAATGGCCAAATGTCCAAGCAGCATCAACCCACCCCTCTGAGACTTCCCGGAGTGGTGGACTGATGAATGAATTTGGATTGGTCAAAAAACCCAAAGAAATTTTTCAGAGTTGTCTATTTGGGATATGTCAGGCTCTATTCTCACTGGCCAGCTGCCCCATTATGGGTCCAACCAACTCATGAAAAATGATCCTCTTAATGTTCAAAGGGCAGAAAGAGTAAAAAAAAAAAAGTTGATTTTTTTTTAATGAAATGTCTTGGAAGTCTAATATTAACTTTGTAATTGAAAAAGGTATTATTGTCATCATTTTGTCCATTTTAATCACAAAAAAATATTTTTTGGTTTGTGCATGTTTCAGTGGAGTGACATATACAGATGTACTGTACTGTACATCAAATCTTGATCTATAACCTTCAAGAGATCATGATACATTGCTTGGTGGGTAGCATAGATCTCTTTTTCCTCTAGTTTATTTAACACCTGGATATGATATGCACATTTTATGACTTTGTAATGAAGGATTTCCCATACTATCAGTTGTGGCACAATGAGCACTTACCTGGCTTAGTTTTCTGATTGATAACATAGACTCTGTGTTATCACAGTTTCTATACCGCTGGGGAGGTTGGAAGTCTCCCGATCCGGCAACAGGTTGTTAAA
>NW_019385603.1:202433-217200 GCF_000671375.1 Centruroides sculpturatus
AAATAAAATAAACAATAATTTGGGTCGTATAATCCACCAATCCTGGAGCACCATACTAGATGACGTTTATAAAAAAGCATAGTTAAGTCTCTCTACCATAATACTGTTGAATTGCGAAAATTTGAACCTTGATGTGAGTTCTTTTGGTTTTCCTATGTAATGTTTTTAGTTTTTAATAATTTACAACCTTTATTTATTATATTTTAATTTATTTATACAGTGAAATGTTTAACTTGTTAATTGATTATACAACGAGAAAAATACATTTATACTCGGGTTTGGAGTATGTATTTACAGTGAGTTTTTTTAAAATTATTTTTATGGCTATGTAAAAAATTTTAACTTATACAATAACTTATCTTGTTTTATTATTGTTACTTTTTAGTGTGTGGTAGTAGTACTGCTGATGAGGGGCATGCTAGCCCGAAACACGTGTAATATGTGTACAGAAACTATTACTACAGGTGATATAATAAAGAAATTTTGCTTTTTCCTGAACTAACTCTCATTGCTGTCTCAAACTTTAAACACCAGTATTAAGTCCTATTAATAAATAATGTCCAAGTAGACAATTAACAATAATATAATAATAATAGAATTTAAAAGGACAGTAAGGCTTTTACAATCAGTTTCAATACAACTCTGGGCATTCTGTTTTCTATTTTCTGCACATCATTAAACTGTAGTCAAATGTTGCAAGAGAGGAGAGAGGAAAAGATTTCAAACTGTTTAGTAACTTACACATCAACTTAGGATTCTTGCATGGAGTCTTATTTAAAAAACACTGCAGAAAATTGCCAATTTATGCATGCAATACAATTTTTCATTGGTTGTTATACAATTGCATGCATAATGCAGTGATTTTTCTGCTCCAACATCTCAAGGTCTTTCATAATTGCCACAAAAGGTAATCATGGCTATTTGTCAGCTGTGCAACTTGCTATGACCTTCAACAATTTAAATGTTTTCATGGGTTTCTGTTTCTCAGACATGAAGTTACTTGAGAAACAGAAAAATCATTTTCTGTTCCTTCTGAGAAACCAGTTTGTCCTCCTGTTATTTATTTGCAGCTGAGCTTGTTTCACATTAAACCTTACAGCCTAAAAACTGCATGACAACATTAAATGTAGAGGGAGCAGTAACCAAACATAGGCCACTCAGAAAGAAGAGAAAGGAAGGCTCTTTCTATCTCCTCTCCCTTTCTTCAACAGACCATACACAAAGTATCGTAAGCAATTTTGTCTAAAAATGCAACAAATATGGCTGAGAGGTGACCACAAAACAGTAATGAAGGATGGACTACAGCCCATCATTCCCTTGGGTTCTGCAAATTGGTGGTGGAAAAGAGCAACCTTTTGACCCTGTTTAAGACATACTTGTGCTTGGCAGTACTATATCATGCCACACGCACTGCTGGACAGATGGAATGGAAGTTCAGTGTTGGGTAAAGGGTATTAAGAAAGCCCTTCTGATAAGATGAGCTAAGGCCACATTGGCATATTGTGGCAGAGATTATAGGGGGAATGCTGCCAAATTTGTGGAATAGGGAGATATCCAAGTCCCATGGACTATGTCCAGATCTAAAAATGTGTAAAAGAAATAGGAGGGAAAATTCTCAAGTGAAATTGGAGGGATATACACTAGTGAGACATTGTTTAAAAGCTAGAATGACCTCCTACGTGTCCTGCCATACCAGTAGGATGTCATCCACGTACTTCAGATATAACAATGGGTAAGATATGGTGAGAGGGAACTGAAAAACCCTGTGTTTGACATGCCTCTGAGAGGTTTGCCAATTGGGTGGAAAGTGTCACGACAATTGAGCAGTTAATACAGTCGTGTGAGCGTGGAAAGAATCATGGAAACAGGTTTACCATTTAAAACTATTTATTAGATATATAAATTTTCTTACAACTATTCTTATAATGAGGTGTAATGCCTATCCAAACGTGGAAAACAAGTCCATTTGAAAAGTACAAATGTTCTGACAATTGTTTCGTTTCTTCTGGCTAAGGTGATATGGAGAGCGATGCCCTGGGATGCACAGCACAACTTGCAGAGATGACTTCCAATGACTAGGTGTACCTGAGCGAATCTTGATGGGACGGGAGAGCGAAAACAAATCCTGGGATGTCGAAAAAGCCTTCGTTGTTGAAGGACAGGAGCACAATTCACCAAGAACTTCCAGTCCTTGAAACGTGCTGTTTTATAAGTTTTTTTCCCTTAAAGCTGCCTTTATTGGTCCCGACTCGTCACCTGGTGACAATTCGAAACCAATCAGAGGGTGTGGGAGAGATCAGTTTTGCGACTAAACACAACTTCTCTCCAGCCATGTTTCCCTTGACTTTAGTCTTTTCTATTGTTTAAATATTTAAAAAAAAATTTCTTTGTTTAATAGAGATCTTTCATTTGTCCCTTTTGAGTTGTGAAAGGAGATTTTAATTTCTTGATTGATAGTCCCATTCGGATCTTTACGTTGACTTCCATCTGGGGGACCTCACACCTCATAACCAACTCTACTAAGATAGCCGACAATGGCAAACCCATTGGGATAAATGGATGTTGTTGCGTTACATCCCTCTGTGCCATACTTTGATATGGTCATGCATGCTCACTCATTACTTATCAAGGAAGATTTCTCTGCACAACAAGTTCTGGAGATTCATGAGGTGTTGCTCTTCATCATGGAGCATAATTACTTCTGTTTTAATGGGAGGATATACCTCCAAAAACAGGGTGTCCCAATGGGTTTGCCATTGTCTGCTGTCTTAGTAGAGTTGGCTATGAGGCATGTTGAACACAAGGTTTTTGAGTTTCCTCTCATCATATCTTACTCATTGTTATATCTGAAGTATGTGGATGACATCCTATTGGCATGGCAGGACATCGAAGATGCCTTTCTAGCTTTTGAATAATGTCTTGCTAGTGTATATCCCTCCCTCAATTTCACTTGAGAAAAAATCTCATTTTTTAGATTTGGATATAACCCCTGGGACTTGGAGATCTTTCTATTTCATAAATTTGGCAGCATTCCCCCTATAATCCCTGCCAATGTTCCAATCACCACAATATGTCAATGTGGCCATAGCTCCCCTTATCAGGAGGTTTTCCTAATACCCTAAACTCAACTTATTACCAACACTGAACTTCATTCCATCTGTTCAGCAATGTGTGTAGCAGGCTACAGTACCACCAAGCACAAGCATATCTTAAACAGGGTGAAAAGGTTGCTCTTCCCCACCACCAATTTGCAGAATCCAAGGGAATGGGATGTAGTCCATCCTTCATCATAAGCTATGTGTAGCCGAATTACCTACTTGGGCTTTCACTATTTTTCAAGCCTTATACTTCCAGTCTGGTATTGGCCATATGTCTACAGGCAATATGCTCTTAAGTCATATAGTTCGAACAGTGTTTTGGACAATGTTGACTCATACAATTAAATATTATAAATGATAATTAGCGACTTGCTCAGAGTCAGCAATTTTTATATTTAGTTAATGGACAATTATTTTATTGCAGATATTCAGGAGGGACAACAGTTGACTTCAGATTTTCCGGTAACCCTCGACTCGACCATAACTGCTGACAATCAAACTACTTATGTCGTGTATATGTAATCAATAAGTTCTGCATGTTTTGATATGCTTTTCATACCAAAACATGCAGAACTTGTTTAATAAATCTTTGGTGTCAACCACTACTGTAGAAAATGGAACCAAATTAAAAGTATTGAAAATCTAAATTTGCATTTGTAGAATTGACATTATTATTTCAGATAATTCCTGATTTTAGTACATTATCCTGAAATTTTGTAGTTATGAGATGGGTATCTAGGTTATCATATGAATAAACAATCTTGCAATGTAAATTGTTTTTATTTCTCTCAGAAATCTGAAATGGTCCACTAAATATTTTCTTTGTCAATATTCAATTCAAATATGTAAATTAATGAATCCAAAGTAACAGTTAAAGATATAAGTTCACTAATTTTTTACATACACAATTTGATTGGTCAATTTGCATTTAAGAATAGGACTGTATAGATGTGGCTTTTCATTGAAATTTAGTGAGTTTTTCTCTCATATAAAATCTTTCAGAATCATTACTGTGACTGCACATAAAGATCCTGAAGGTCTCTGACCAAAGTTGTATAAAACATATCTTTCACGTAATCCCACAGAAAGAAAACTAAGGGGTTACATCGGGAGATCTTGGCAGCCATTTGTTTGGCATACCAGATCACAACCTGCACTTTATCCTGTGGTGAAGCCTTGACTACACAATAATGCTCACAATTCAACTTCTATGCCATACTTGGGTATACAAAAAAATATCTCCATAAAACTTGACAAGTTTTACCACCAGATGCCACTTGTTTCTTTTATATATCTTAAAAGTACCAATCATTTTTTTATGGCAAATTAAATTTGGGTAAGTTCTCAAAATACAGGGTGTTCTGCTTGAGAATTATTGGTAAATCAAATTGATAACTTCGTCCATATATATCTCATATTTTCTAGAAAGTACCTTAAAAGCTCATCATTTGTAAATCAAGATGCTTTTGAAGTGGGTGACTTTTTCAAAAACACGTGAAACAAGAATCAATAAATGGTTGATGAAACTCATTAACATATCTGAAAAAAACATGTTAGATGATTGTTTTTGAACATAATTTGTTCCTAAGACTATATATACAAAATAAAAGTTGTTCCAAAACTGAAATGAATTTTATCATAAGAAACGATATAAAAAGGATTAGTCTGTTCCTGGCCCCCAAAAATAAAGCTTTTTTACTTCTTTAGTTGTAGACATTTTTATGCATGAAATAAAATTGCAACCTTTATTCAGTTAGTATGTTACAATATTGCAATGCAATATTGTAACATACTAACTGAATAAGTGCATACCTCACATGATTAATAGGATTACATGGCATCTACACAAGCATAGAGTCCTGCATCAGAATCTGTTCAGCTTCTCTAAAAACAAAGGTACAATAGATGCCATCCATCAGGTTGTTAATTATATCCACCAGGCTAAACAAAACAATCAGCATACAGCAATTATCACTATTGATTTTAGAGGCGCTTTCAATCATGCCTAGTGGCCTTGGGCTATGCGGATGTCTCAATTATCCTAGCTTCACACAGGAACAGTGAACGCTTACAGGACATATGCAACGACATTCTCCATAACATTCACCAATGGAGTAATAAGCATAGACAACCCATTAACACAGACAAATGCAAAAGCATGATAATTGGTAAGAATGCACCACTTGTCAGGAAGGTTGTCATGACCCTTCAAATAGGTCTCATAGAATAAAGCAAACAATGGAAATTAAATATTTAGGTGTTATTCTTGACAAGAGCACATCCACATCAAATACATAATGAACAAAGCTAAAAAGACAACAACGCCCTCATTAGTATTGCTAGGAACACATGGGGCCTTGGCCCTAAAGCTACTAAGCTTATTTACAGGGGTGTAATTCAGCCAACACTCCTTTATGCTGTACAGGTCTGGTGTCACGTGGCCGCCAAAATCCATATTCGTAAAAAACTGTTATCTGTTCAAAGGATTGCAGCTTTCCACATTTGTAAGGCTTACAGGATCGCACTCACTAGTGCCCTTGGTAATGTCAGGATTAACCCGTAAGAAATTAAATGTATTATTTAGCAGGAAAATCTTGTCACCTTACCCTGGGGAGATTTTAGTGACTCAGATGTCAACAAAATGATTAGAATAGGTAAGATTTCCCTCAGTTTGACCTTGATCGATGATATAAAAAAATACAGCATCGACAAAAATACCTCTCGACTTACAATTACCACCCCTCCCATCAGTTTGCCCCTGATGTTTACTTCAAAGATCAAAGTGATCATCCCATGTTTAGGATTTACACTGATGGTTCCAAGATGGGGTGACAATATGGGTGCCGCTTTTATAGTTTACTCCGACATAAGCCACAAGCTTCACAATGCTTGCTTCCATCTAGGTATACACTGCTCAATAACACAGGTGGAAATTTTAGCTATTTATATGAGCTTAATTCACATTAGGCATAGGAAGGACAACAGACTACTTACGCTATCACATTTATTCTGACAGTAGGGTAGCTTTACACAGGATTGCAAAGTCTGATAGCTGCTTAAAACTCATCCTTCTCATACACCACATTCTCAGACACTTAGATAACAACATTAGAATAGATTTCCAATGGGTCCTTGGTTGTGGGGATCTCAGCAACAAGACCACTGACTGTCTTGCCAAACAAGCTGCAAAGTCTTCAGTCACTAGTACTTTCAGTTACATTCCTACCTCATACATCAACAATCATGTCAAGAAGCAAATCTTCATTCTCTGGCAAGTCAGCTGGGATAATGAAACCACAGATAGGCTCACCTACATTTTCATCTCCAAGGTTGACACTACTATGATTCTTCACCACTTTTACCCTAGTTATAGCCTCACTCAGCTACTTACTGGACACGGCAACTTTAAGCAATACAGTAGAGCATCGATTATCCGAATCAATGTTGTTTGGACTGGACTGGGGTTGTTTGGAAAATCGATTTTTCAGATAACTAATTATATACGAAAAAATACATTATTAATATAGTATATTAGTATATCCCAATAATAGTAAATTAATATATCCCATGTTTAAATTTTTCTCCGTTGCATGTTGCATGTTGCTTCATGTTGAATTTTTGTCAATGTTAAGCCTATTGAAAATTTTTATAATAATAATCTATTGTATCATTAAAAATTATTTCTTTATTTTGTACAAACAAAATAAATATATTGAAAAATATAAAAATAAAAAAAATTATATTTCGGAAGTTAATCTATTATCAAAAGCATCCTGATTCATCATGACACAGTCTGACTGAAACACTTTAGGTTAACAGACGTTTCGGTTGATCATCATTCAGATAATTGATGCTCTACTGTACTTGCATAGATTTAACCTTGGGGACAATGCAATTGTGGTATTCAGGAGGACCAAACACCACTTTACTCAGTTTTTCACTACAATAGGTACTGTACAATCACATTAGGGATAGTTTAATTAATGAGAGCTGCTATTCTTGAAGAATACAACTGGCCTTGCAACCTGCACCAGCTCACGTACAATGTTCCATCATCTACTCGCATTCATATTCCTTAGTGGGGCTCTTGAGAGCACTCTCTCTGGGGGCATAAATGGCAATTAGCTTTCCCTTGCTTTGATTCAACTGTTGGTATATAGCTGCCTTTCAACTTTGTATTTTAATTCTTATTTTCTGTCTTATTTTTCAGTCTAAATTCAGTTAGTCCTAATTGTAAGTTAGATTAGGGACTCTTAGCTTGGTTTCAGATTAGGTTAAATTAGATTAGGGTTTGTTAGCTTTAGTTGTCTGGTTAGGTTCGTCCTGGGTTATGGTAAGTTAGTTTAGTTAGTGAGTAAGTTAATGTTTAAAAAAAATATAAATAAATACAAAAAAAAAAAATAATAATAATAATAATAAAAATTTTGGGATCTTGCTCATTTGTCTTTNCTTCCATAAAATTAATCGATTCTAGACTAATTCGACTCAACATTTCCAAAATACGTATAATTTTTTTGGGAATAATCCATATAAACTATGCTATAAACAAAAAATTGTAGGATTACTTACCAAGTGTGCACCGGTCGATGACGCCATTGCTTAAACTTGTTTTCATTGTGGAGATTGTCATCGAATGGTGCTTGCGTGCTTCCTGATAAATTATTTTTTTTGCGAAAAATTCACTGAACTTTCGAGACATCATTAATATAAATATAATTTTTATGGACATTAAATAATAAATGGTTTTTAGTAGGTCCGCTGCTCATTTAAACTCAACGGTTTGTACAATATCCGCTGTTGGTCTAGATTCAACCAATCCTGTCACAATACAAATCGGCGATGACGTTTTACCGAATTATACGAGCTTTTTTAGCGTATTTGTACAAATACTGTTGCAATTTTTTCGCCATCATATAGGAATCTGACTTACATGAACCTGTGTTATAGGGGGGTCGACTGTAAAAGTTTGGATTTAATTTACTACTCTTGTTGAGCAGTTATAGAAATATCTTGGTATGAGGGTACTAACTGAATTTTGATTCTGTAAATATTCCTGCACTTTTTAATAATTATCAACTGATAGACACTTGTTGTTAAATAATTTCAAACTATATAAAATATTTATTTATCAGGTGTGAATGTTACGATTATCTATTCGACATTGCAGTCAGAATGAAGCAGATGGGACTTGACCCGACTGCCAGACCTTCAAGTGAAAATGTACAGCATGTGGTTACTGTCCCACTAGTGTGTCAGACGGACGAGCATGGCATCGCCACTGCGGAAACCACCAAACAGACGAGTGAAAATATTCAGGTAATTGGATGCTTGACTATTTTTCTAACAATGAATATAATATTTATTATTATAGTTGAAATGAAAGTCAAAAGTAATTTTTAATTAATTTCCTTAAATGGCCAAATGTCCAAGCAGCATCAACCCACCCCTCTGAGACTTCCCGGAGTGGTGGACTGATGAATGAATTTGGATTGGTCAAAAAACCCAAAGAAATTTTTCAGAGTTGTCTATTTGGGATATGTCAGGCTCTATTCTCACTGGCCAGCTGCCCCATTATGGGTCCAACCAACTCATGAAAAATGATCCTCTTAATGTTCAAAGGGCAGAAAGAGTAAAAAAAAAAAAGTTGATTTTTTTTTAATGAAATGTCTTGGAAGTCTAATATTAACTTTGTAATTGAAAAAGGTATTATTGTCATCATTTTGTCCATTTTAATCACAAAAAAATATTTTTTGGTTTGTGCATGTTTCAGTGGAGTGACATATACAGATGTACTGTACTGTACATCAAATCTTGATCTATAACCTTCAAGAGATCATGATACATTGCTTGGTGGGTAGCATAGATCTCTTTTTCCTCTAGTTTATTTAACACCTGGATATGATATGCACATTTTATGACTTTGTAATGAAGGATTTCCCATACTATCAGTTGTGGCACAATGAGCACTTACCTGGCTTAGTTTTCTGATTGATAACATAGACTCTGTGTTATCACAGTTTCTATACCGCTGGGGAGGTTGGAAGTCTCCCGATCCGGCAACAGGTTGTTAAACCTTCTCACTGTCAAGATGGCTTAAAAATTTTCTCCTTTTATTTACCCCGTTGTAACAGGATTTAATGTTTCAGGTCGAGTGGAGGAGAGGGAGGAGTGCCGTCGGTAAAGCGATAGACGATATACGAGTAAAAGAAGACACCAATTTAACAAGGAAACAATGGTTTATTAGCTATCTATATAGACTGTACACTAACTATTATTGAGGGAAAATTCTGAGTCCCCTAACGCGAAGGGCCGAGAGAGAGTTTACAAAAATCTGTTCCATGCCTCTTCCTGTATTTCGATTTTCTTGAGGAAATAAGATACTGGTATCCAACTGGTCCAGAAATGGTACAATGGTACAATATTGGAAGGACACAATATTAAAGCAGTTGCCGGACACTAGCCGGTTGATGAACGACTCTCCCGAGAGGGGGTAGCAAGTGGCTTTTATAGTTTCATCGTGGGAGAATAGTCACGTGATTACTTATTGTGAGGTAAAAGGTATGCGGATGGGTCAAAGTTGTCCCCCGGGATCATGCTAACTATCAACTTTGGAGTTGGAATGTGGGATTATTTTTGAAGTGGACAGATGTTTACTTTGAATGAAAGGGGAGATTGGAATTTTTCCCTTTTTTGAGTTAGGTTTTAGTTTAGGTTTAAAGGACTTTAATTGAAAAATAATTGGCAAAAATTCCGGATTTCACATATAGAACTGTTTCGTTTGATATAGTGGGTTTTCCAGAAAGTTGTGCATCACGTACATTACCCATTTGCTTGAATTTGTTAACCAACAGTCTGATATTGGCACCAATAGGAACAGACTTCCCGAATTTCTTTCTGGGTTTCTGTACTTCCATTTAGTGTTTGTATATGCTTTGGTGGTTAATCCACCAAAGCATATGCAAATAACAGTGGCTCTATTTTCTTGGATCGACATGTTTCACATGACCTACATATAAATAATTTTGTTACTGATTTCACAAAAATGGATTCAGACTTTATAATCATTCTGTGTAAGTGTGAGGTTGCCAAATTGTGAACCCAAGTCAGGATAGTAGAAGTGGAGATTCATATGTGGTTGCAATGGACACCAAGACAGACATGCAGTTACAAAATATTCATTCTGTCTTACTGATACAAAAGGGGGTTACAGAAACCACTGCCTTTGATGTTCTCACAAGCGACAAGAAAGTCTGTTAGATCTTCTGTAAGAAAATCCCGAGAGAGAGAATGGTCTTTTCATTATCACAATTTCCATGGGCAAAATTGTCGATGGTCCAGAGAGGATGTTGATCCAGCAAGAGGGAATCGAAAGAGAGGTTGAAGACAACAAAGAAAGGTCTGACACTTAGAGAAATCAGAGGGAGAACTCTCTCATCTTTGAAATTCAAAGTTTTTATTATTTTCTACCTCAATTCACCCATTCCATTTAGTCACTTTTCCTCATTTTGCTTGCTAAGTGGTCAGTCACTTGTTATTAAATGTAACGATCTCAACTTAGATTGTGGAAGGGCTTGAAACTGACATCTAATTCAATTCCAACCAGAGATAGTTGACCTTGGGACATACATTGTCTCGTTTTCTTTTATCATGTTTCTGAGAAAAGGTTTTACTCACTTAATATTTAATTTTTTTTCTGTAAAAGGAAAATGTAATAATAATAATAACAAATTTAGTGGGGTTCTGGGTCATTTCCAGAGCCTCACATATTGTTTTTGATTAACTCTTTACAATAATAAGTAGCAGAGAGAAAAACATATTTAAAATTATTAAATTCTATTGTTTATTGACAATACAAGGATTTACAGTTTGAAGTTACAAAAAAATACTAAAATTTGCTGTTTTTCTGCATGAGCAGCACAAAAATAAACCAATCGGTTTTCCATTTCCACAGGAAAATTTGATGTTAATCTAAATAAAGTTGCACTGAATATTGTAAGGTATGATTATTTTTTAAATATGTATTTACAATATGTATTTATATTTTTTAAATATGTATTTACAGATAGCAGAGGCTAACATAGCGACTGTTGAAGAAATTGCATCTGGTCTCGAAAGAAGTAATGTACCATTTTTATTTTCCTTACACTAATTAGGTTTAACATGAGATTATTTGATAAAATTTCTTGCCTTTTGAATTTAGTTTAATATTTAAAGAAAAAATGTTTTTCATAAAACTACTATTGAGGACATTTTTCTCAATTTAAATTACTTAGTTCCCACCATCTTGGTCTTTCTTTGGTTGTATCCATTCATTAATAGATGCCAAATGATCTGCTGGGCTGTATTAAGGCCAATTTTAATAATCAGATATAATTATAGCCTGACAAATTTGGCAGATTGTTTGGCAATAATTAATAATAGGGTTATTGTATTTGTCATCAGTGGAACATGGTAGGTCATTTCTGGCTTAGTTTTCTGATTGATAACATAGATTCTGTGTTATCACAGTTTCTATACCGCTGGGGAGGTTGGAAGTCTCCCGATCCGGCAACAGGTTGTTAAACCTTCTCACTGTCAAGATGGCTTAAAAATTTTTTCCTTTTATTTACCCCGTTGTAACAGGATTTAATGTTTCAGGTCGAGTGGAGGAGAGGGAGGAGTGCCGTCGGTAAAGCGATAGACGATATACGAGTAAAAGAAGACACCAATTTAACAAGGAAACAATGGTTTATTAGCTATCTATATAGACTGTACACTAACTATTATTGAGGGAAAATTCTGAGTCCCCTAACGCGAAGGGCCGAGAGAGAGTTTACAAAAATCTGTTCCATGCCTCTTCCTGTATTTCGATTTTCTTGAGGAAATAAGATACTGGTATCCAACTGGTCCAGAAATGGTACAATGGTACAATATTGGAAGGACACAATATTAAAGCAGTTGCCGGACACTAGCCGGTTGATGAACGACTCTCCCGAGAGGGGGTAGCAAGTGGCTTTTATAGTTTCATCGTGGGAGAATAGTCACGTGATTACTTATTGTGAGGTAAAAGGTATGCGGATGGGTCAAAGTTGTCCCCCGGGATCATGCTAACTATCAACTTTGGAGTTGGAATGTGGGATTATTTTTGAAGTGGACAGATGTTTACTTTGAATGAAAGGGGAGATTGGAATTTTTCCCTTTTTTGAGTTAGGTTTTAGTTTAGGTTTAAAGGACTTTAATTGAAAAATAATTGGCAAAAATTCCGGATTTCACATATAGAACTGTTTCGTTTGATATAGTGGGTTTTCCAGAAAGTTGTGCATCACGTACATTACCCATTTGCTTGAATTTGTTAACCAACAGTCTGATATTGGCACCAATAGGAACAGACTTCCCGAATTTCTTTCTGGGTTTCTGTACTTCCATTTAGTGTTTGTATATGCTTTGGTGGTTAATCCACCAAAGCATATGCAAATAACAGTGGCTCTATTTTCTTGGATCGACATGTTTCACATGACCTACATATAAATAATTTTGTTAATGATTTCACAAAAATGGATTCAGACTTTATAATCATTCTGTGTAAGTGTGAGGTTGCCAAATTGTGAACCCAAGTCAGGATAGTAGAAGTGGAGATTCATAGGTGGTTGCAATGGACACCAAGACAGACATGCAGTTACAAAATATTCATTCTGTCTTACTGATACAAAAGGGGGTTACAGAAACCACTGCCTTTGATGTTCTCACAAGCGACAAGAAAGTCTGTTAGATCTTCTGTAAGAAAATCCCGAGAGAGAGAATGGTCTTTTCATTATCACAATTTCCATGGGCAAAATTGTCGATGGTCCAGAGAGGATGTTGATCCAGCAAGAGGGAATCGAAAGAGAGGTTGAAGACAACAAAGAAAGGTCTGACACTTAGAGAAATCAGAGGGAGAACTCTCTCATCTTTGAAATTCAAAGTTTTTATTATTTTCTACCTCAATTCACCCATTCCATTTAGTCACTTTTCCTCATTTTGCTTGCTAAGTGGTCAGTCACTTGTTATTAAATGTAACGATCTCAACTTAGATTGTGGAAGGGCTTGAAACTGACATCTAATTCAATTCCAACCAGAGATAGTTGACCTTGGGACATACATTGTCTCGTTTTCTTTTATCATGTTTCTGAGAAAAGGTTTTACTCACTTAATATTTAATTTTTTTTCTGTAAAAGGAAAATGTAATAATAATAATAACAAATTTAGTGGGGTTCTGGGTCATTTCCAGAGCCTCACATATTGTTTTTGATTAACTCTTTACAATAATAAGTAGCAGAGAGAAAAACATATTTAAAATTATTAAATTCTATTGTTTATTGACAATACAAGGATTTACAGTTTGAAGTTACAAAAAAATACTAAAATTTGCTGTTTTTCTGCATGAGCAGCACAAAAATAAACCAATCGGTTTTCCATTTCCACAGGAAAATTTGATGTTAATCTAAATAAAGTTGCACTGAATATTGTAAGGTATGATTATTTTTTAAATATGTATTTACAATATGTATTTATATTTTTTAAATATGTATTTACAGATAGCAGAGGCTAACATAGCGACTGTTGAAGAAATTGCATCTGGTCTCGAAAGAAGTAATGTACCATTTTTATTTTCCTTACACTAATTAGGTTTAACATGAGATTATTTGATAAAATTTCTTGCCTTTTGAATTTAGTTTAATATTTAAAGAAAAAATGTTTTTCATAAAACTACTATTGAGGACATTTTTCTCAATTTAAATTACTTAGTTCCCACCATCTTGGTCTTTCTTTGGTTGTATCCATTCATTAATAGATGCCAAATGATCTGCTGGGCTGTATTAAGGCCAATTTTAATAATCAGATATAATTATAGCCTGACAAATTTGGCAGATTGTTTGGCAATAATTAATAATAGGGTTATTGTATTTGTCATCAGTGGAACATGGTAGGTCATTTTCTATTGATGTCTAACTTTAAAATAAAATTTTACAGATTTCTTTAAGTAATATTTTACTTAATTTTTTTTATAAACAATCCTCTGTGCAGCTTTTAAGATTTGGATTAAACAGTTTCAATACAATATTATTATATTATTGTTAATTGTCTACTTGGACATTATTTATTAATAGGACTTAATACTGGTGTTTAAAGTTTGAGACAGCAATGAGAGTTAGTTCAGGAAAAAGCAAAATTTCTTTATTATATCACCTGTAGTAATAGTTTCTGTACACATATTACACGTGTTTCGGGCTAGCATGCCCCTCATCAGCAGTACTACTACCACACACTAAAAAGTAACAATAATAAAACAAGATAAGTTATTGTATAAGTTAAAATTTTTTACATAGCCATAAAAATAATTTTAAAAAAACTCACTGTAAATACATACTCCAAACCCGAGTATAAATGTATTTTTCTCGTTGTATAATCAATTAACAAGTTAAACATTTCACTGTATAAATAAATTAAAATATAATAAATAAAGGTTGTAAATTATTAAAAACTAAAAACATTACATAGGAAAACCAAAAGAACTCACATCAAGGTTCAAATTTTCGCAATTCAACAGTATTATGGTAGAGAGACTTAACTATGCTTTTTTATAAACGTCATCTAGTATGGTGCTCCAGGATTGGTGGATTATACGACCCAAATTATTGTTTATTTTATTT
>NW_019385603.1:217211-228078 GCF_000671375.1 Centruroides sculpturatus
TTATCATAAGAAACGATATAAAAAGGATTAGTCTGTTCCTGGCCCCCAAAAATAAAGCTTTTTTACTTCTTTAGTTGTAGACATTTTTATGCATGAAATAAAATTGCAACCTTTATTCAGTTAGTATGTTACAATATTGCAATGCAATATTGTAACATACTAACTGAATAAGTGCATACCTCACATGATTAATAGGATTACATGGCATCTACACAAGCATAGAGTCCTGCATCAGAATCTGTTCAGCTTCTCTAAAAACAAAGGTACAATAGATGCCATCCATCAGGTTGTTAATTATATCCACCAGGCTAAACAAAACAATCAGCATACAGCAATTATCACTATTGATTTTAGAGGCGCTTTCAATCATGCCTAGTGGCCTTGGGCTATGCAGATGTCTCAATTATCCTAGCTTCACACAGGAACAGTGAACGCTTACAGGACATATGCAACGACATTCTCCATAACATTCACCAATGGAGTAATAAGCATAGACAACCCATTAACACAGACAAATGCAAAAGCATGATAATTGGTAAGAATGCACCACTTGTCAGGAAGGTTGTCATGACCCTTCAAATAGGTCTCATAGAATAAAGCAAACAATGGAAATTAAATATTTAGGTGTTATTCTTGACAAGAGCACATCCACATCAAATACATAATGAACAAAGCTAAAAAGACAACAACGCCCTCATTAGTATTGCTAGGAACACATGGGGCCTTGGCCCTAAAGCTACTAAGCTTATTTACAGGGGTGTAATTCAGCCAACACTCCTTTATGCTGTACAGGTCTGGTGTCACGTGGCCGCCAAAATCCATATTCGTAAAAAACTGTTATCTGTTCAAAGGATTGCAGCTTTCCACATTTGTAAGGCTTACAGGATCGCACTCACTAGTGCCCTTGGTAATGTCAGGATTAACCCGTAAGAAATTAAATGTATTATTTAGCAGGAAAATCTTGTCACCTTACCCTGGGGAGATTTTAGTGACTCAGATGTCAACAAAATGATTAGAATAGGTAAGATTTCCCTCAGTTTGACCTTGATCAATGATATAAAAAAATACAGCATCGACAAAAATACCTCTCGACTTACAATTACCACCCCTCCCATCAGTTTGCCCCTGATGTTTACTTCAAAGATCAAAGTGATCATCCCATGTTTAGGATTTACACTGATGGTTCCAAGATGGGGTGACAATATGGGTGCCGCTTTTATAGTTTACTCCGACATAAGCCACAAGCTTCACAATGCTTGCTTCCATCTAGGTATACACTGCTCAATAACACAGGTGGAAATTTTAGCTATTTATATGAGCTTAATTCACATTAGGCATAGGAAGGACAACAGACTACTTACGCTATCACATTTATTCTGACAGTAGGGTAGCTTTACACAGGATTGCAAAGTCTGATAGCTGCTTAAAACTCATCCTTCTCATACACCACATTCTCAGACACTTAGATAACAACATTAGAATAGATTTCCAATGGGTCCTTGGTTGTGGGGATCTCAGCAACAAGACCACTGACTGTCTTGCCAAACAAGCTGCAAAGTCTTCAGTCACTAGTACTTTCAGTTACATTCCTACCTCATACATCAACAATCATGTCAAGAAGCAAATCTTCATTCTCTGGCAAGTCAGCTGGGATAATGAAACCACAGATAGGCTCACCTACATTTTCATCTCCAAGGTTGACACTACTATGATTCTTCACCACTTTTACCCTAGTTATAGCCTCACTCAGCTACTTACTGGACACGGCAACTTTAAGCAATACAGTAGAGCATCGATTATCCGAATCAATGTTGTTTGGACTGGACTGGGGTTGTTTGGAAAATCGATTTTTCAGATAACTAATTATATACGAAAAAATACATTATTAATATAGTATATTAGTATATCCCAATAATAGTAAATTAATATATCCCATGTTTAAATTTTTCTCCGTTGCATGTTGCATGTTGCTTCATGTTGAATTTTTGTCAATGTTAAGCCTATTGAAAATTTTTATAATAATAATCTATTGTATCATTAAAAATTATTTCTTTATTTTGTACAAACAAAATAAATATATTGAAAAATATAAAAATAAAAAAAATTATATTTCGGAAGTTAATCTATTATCAAAAGCATCCTGATTCATCATGACACAGTCTGACTGAAACACTTTAGGTTAACAGACGTTTCGGTTGATCATCATTCAGATAATTGATGCTCTACTGTACTTGCATAGATTTAACCTTGGGGACAATGCAATTGTGGTATTCAGGAGGACCAAACACCACTTTACTCAGTTTTTCACTACAATAGGTACTGTACAATCACATTAGGGATAGTTTAATTAATGAGAGCTGCTATTCTTGAAGAATACAACTGGCCTTGCAACCTGCACCAGCTCACGTACAATGTTCCATCATCTACTCGCATTCATATTCCTTAGTGGGGCTCTTGAGAGCACTCTCTCTGGGGGCATAAATGGCAATTAGCTTTCCCTTGCTTTGATTCAACTGTTGGTATATAGCTGCCTTTCAACTTTGTATTTTAATTCTTATTTTCTGTCTTATTTTTCAGTCTAAATTCAGTTAGTCCTAATTGTAAGTTAGATTAGGGACTCTTAGCTTGGTTTCAGATTAGGTTAAATTAGATTAGGGTTTGTTAGCTTTAGTTGTCTGGTTAGGTTCGTCCTGGGTTATGGTAAGTTAGTTTAGTTAGTGAGTAAGTTAATGTTTAAAAAAAATATAAATAAATACAAAAAAAAAAAATAATAATAATAATAATAAAAATTTTGGGATCTTGCTCATTTGTCTTTGTCGGTCTGTTCGTCTCATCTAGATTGTCATTGTGTTTGTTGCTTTTTGTGCTGTCTGTCTAGCTGTTAAGTAGTTTTAAGATTTGCAATTGCGTTCAGTTTTATTAGTATTAAGTAGATATAAGTCTTCCTACTAACAGCCACTTGGCACTAACTTCTACATTTAGCATTCATGGTGGTTACTACTAAATTATTGGTGTTTGCTACACTCAGGTTTTCTTTTAGACCCTTCGGGGACTACAGTCTTGCAGCCTAAAAACTGTACTCCAACATCAAACATAGAGCCTTATGTACACCATTCAGAGGGATCCTATCTTTCTCTACTGTCTATCTCCTCTCCCTTTTCTCTTACACTCTTTTCTGCCAGCTAAACACTTCGTATACAGCCAATGTCTTTCTTGTTTGTATGTATGTAATTGTAATAAGTTGGTCCCAAAACACTATGTAAAATTAGTTAAAAATAATCTGCCTATTATGATCAAACTTCAGCTATGTTTTCAATTGTGATAATTACACTTGGGGACAAATAATAATTCTTAGATGTATGTACTGTATAACTTTGGAGATGAACATTCCTGTTGTGATTTCTCTAGTTTAATTTTGTGATCTATTGAGTTAAAAACTGTTGTTTAGAAGAAATATAGCATATAAAAATGAGTTATATTTGTATCATGTGTTTGTGATAAATAAAGTGTGAATGTGTGCAATTTATAATTGTTTGTAATAAATTGAGTTCAATTATGAAAATTTATTCTCTGTTCAATGTTATCAGCTGATTATTGTCATCAGAAATTGCAAGTCCCAAAGTGTTCATAATAAGCAGATTCCACTGTATAACAATACAAATGATATATTGTTGTTTTCTGTTATTCAACATTTTTCTGTCCCTTCCACTTTGAGTTACCAAGACTCTACTGTATCAAATTTATCATCTGCTCCAATGTTAATAGGTCATCCTACAATCACAATAATTAACACTTTTATAAATAAAAATAAACTCTAATTCAGTTTGCAACTTGTATGTAAATTATAACAAAAATTTTCTTTTTTTACACATCATTATACATTCAAAATACTTTATTTGATCTATTTTTTAAAATATTTTAACATTTTATAATTTTAATGTTTTAAACATGGCCAAAATTTTCTTAAAAGTATCATAGATTTAATAAATATATTATTAGTTTCCTTAATCTTTTAACATTTATGGTTCATTTTTCAAAATGGTGTCAAGTTTATTCATTTTCTAAAAGCTACTATTTTGCATATGATATTTCTGCAATACGTTTTAGATAAAAAATTCACATAAAATTTCAGTAGTTTTTACAGTTTCAGTAGTAGAATTTGCTTACCATAATCACAGATATTCTTATCGGTTGTTTAATGTTATCAGAATTAGCCTATCCCAAAACACAAAGTTAAAATACACTATAAAAATAATAACTAAAATTTAATAATTTTCATTGTGATTTCATCACAATGCCAGGCTGCTATTTTTAATCATATTTTTAAAATTTAATTTAAAATATATATTCATCACCTCAAATTAGTAGTGTCTTGCACCTGTACATCATACTTTTCCTGTTAGCAAGAGTGTCTTGCTAGTCATCTGTCTCATTCCTTTCAGGAAAAAATTTTGAATTGAGATAACTATACACGAACTTCCAGTACAAATTGAAAATCACTTATGGCTGCTGCTATTTTCGTTGTGTATTTGTCTCTTTAATCCGATTTTCAGTTCGGTAGACTATCATATACAGCATTCAGGTTATGAACTTCTTTTATTGGTTTGTCATATGCATTTCGGACTCAATACACAACGAAAATAGCAGCAGCCATAAGTGATTTTCTGAAAGAATATTTGAATATGGATGGAGAAAACAGTTTGTACTGAAGAGGGACTTAAATTACAATTGAGTCCGAAATGCATATGACAAACCAATAAAAGAAGTTCATAACCTGAATGCTGTATATGATAGTCTACCGAACTGAAAATCGGATTAAAGAGACAAATACACAACAAATTGAAAGTTCGTATACAATTAATCAGAGTCTCCTGCCCCTAAGCTTTTTATATCTGGTCTCAACTTTCATCTATCTAACTCCATTCTCGAGATAATGAAGGTCACACAGGTGAGAATTTATAGGTCTACAAGTTTTCAAAATGCACCAATGATAACTTGTCTTATCTTAAAGAAGTGCACAGAAAGCTGTGAAAAAACTATACTTGCATCTGTAATGTCTTACCTCAACTCTAGGAAAAAGAATTCATGCTTATGTTCATAAAAATGGAAGACATTTTGAACAGTGGTTATAATTACATCCAAGGATCTTTTTTTTTTTTTGCAAAGAATACATTTTGTTCTATTAATTTTTACACATTTCTGTTATTAATAATGCTTTTAAAACTTAAGGTATCATGCTGGGAGATGTCAACTTTTTGATTATCCTGCAGCTGCAAATAACGATGACAAAAGAATTATCATCATTACTGCCTGAAAGTGCCAGTATCAAAGTTATTGCTTTTGGAATGAATGTTAAAGTTTCAAGTTCCTTGACAAAATATTACACTCATTCACAGATTTTGAAAAATTAATCTGTAATAGATTAATATTTTTAGCAGAAATAATCTAGTAAAAACTATTAGTCTTTCAGCATTCTGCATCAAAGAAATACAATTGGCCCACCAGTGGCCAAGCTGTCTTCGTACCCTGAACACTGGGAGTTTGGTCATAGGTACACGCCTCACTTGGACGGGCTGGCCATGTGGAGTTTTCTGGGTTTTCTCCATATCTTGTAACGCCTAAATAGGGGCCATTTTCCCTTAAAAAGATCTCCCGGAAGACATCCCCTTAGGCAGACCGCCCAAGTGTTGCGTTGCCATAAGCTAACAAACAACAACAACAACAATTGGCGTCAAAAAAAAATATGGCAGGCATAATCATTTTGTCAATTTAGATTGACAAAATGATTATGCCTGCCATATTTATGTATTTTATGGCATTGAGAGAGTGCTGTCACTAAAATGAAACTTTTTTGTTAATGATTTTTGTACTGAAATATTGATTAAGTCAATAAAACAAATTCAGTTTAATGGGACTAACATTAAAAATTTAAACAATTTTTAGTGGGCTCAAAAATTTGACAAATACAAAATGTCTTCCACAGGAAGCTGCATATGTCAAAAATGTTTGAGCATATTAAAAAACATTAAAATTTTTCAAACATTAACACTATAAAACTGAATTTGTTAACCTATTACATTAAACTGGTGTATGCCATCATAATTTTTGAAAATGTCCATCAGCAGATTACAATCTCTTCACATTTTTCTCTTTGAGAATAACTGAACAGACTTGATGCAAACAAGCAGCAAAATTATGATTAACCTTTCAGCAATGGATTAGTCAGGTATGGTGCTATCCCTATGTAGTGGAGAATAAACGTGGGAAATTTTTTAAGTATTTTTCCACGGGTTTTTCTCATTATCATTTTGGAAAAAGATTTTGTAAACAGTTATGTCTAGTAAAGAAAAGTGTATTTTTATTGTTACATAATTCCTTTTTTATGTGAATTTTTTTTTGTGGTAGTTTTTGGCTATATCTGCAAAATTCTTTTGTGGCTATAGCCATTGTTCACCAGTGCCACACGATCGCCCTTGACATATATATCCGTCAGTCACTGCTGAGTGGTTAATGGTTCCGCCAGTTGTCTCTTTTGGCTAGGATTGCCAAATGTTCTTTATTTTAGCTAAAATGTCCTTGTCCTTAATTGAAGCATGAAAGGATGCAATTTTTTCTTTATTTTCATTTTTTAATGCCTGTGTTTCATAATGGAAGTGGCAATTTCCACACAGGCATACACCTATCCTTATATTCTTTCCCAAGAAAGCAATTGTTTACCATTAAATATTTTAAACTAAAATTTACAAATATTGTGAAAACTATAATTTTGTAATGTGAAAACTATAATGTGAAAACTATAATTTTAAAATCAAAATCTGAAGAATAAAAAAAATGTTTTTATTTTAGTCTTTCTGTCTGGTGGGCACTAAGAGGATCTTTTTCAGGCCCATTACATATTTGGCCAGCCCTAAAAAAAAGGAACAACTACTGAATAGTGAGAGATAGACCACCAGCTATCCAACCACTAGACCAAATGGAAAAACAGATTCAATTTCATTCAATTTAACTTTTTTGATGCGAAATAGGATGCAGTAGAAGTTGGCAAGGTAGCATTAATCATTTTTAAATGATCTTTAATTAATCCAATTGTAGAAATCTGGTAACACTACCTTTGTCCTTGAAAGCAACAAACAAAGTTGGTTAAGCCTTTAATTGATCATCTTAATTTTACATTGATTTGCTCCAACCTTTACACTTACTTTTTCTTACAGAGTATGGTAAACTTGTCTGTTTCAAATTATTAATAATGCTCAATTCAGAAAGCATAGCTATATCATTGTTATCAAATATAAACAATCATCTTGTAACTTTCTATGAATTTATCTCACAAAGAAAAACAAATTTCTAAAATACTATTTTAAACTCCTCCAGGTATTTCACATCACCTGAAAATCTCTAATCATGATGTCATGATCAAAGTCAATTAGCTTTCACAAAATCTTTCTATGTCAGCACACACAAACTATTCCAGAGATCAAGTTTGAAGAGAGAAAAATCATGAATCAAGATTTATGTTTACATGATCATTCCTTTTGTATAAACTAAAATGATAACTAAATGAGAGTATTTGTTCCAATATCTGTGTTCTGGTTTATTCTACATATTTAAATAAAGACTTTCTTAAAATATTTGAGTATTTAATCACACACCAGCCTTCATTCTTTGTGACAAAAATAAGCAAACATTAAGCAATCTCAAAATAATTTTTATTTAATTTCAATTTGCACTTGCTACAAAAGCATTATGTTCTTTTTTCTTATCACATAATTCCTTCTGCAAACTTGAAAGCATTCTTAAAATGTTTATAATTACAAAATTAATTGTGTATATCATTTTTAAATTTTACAACTGTTCGGTAAAATGAAAAACTGCATATAAACACTATGATTTTTCAAATGAATATCAATTTAAACAGTAGTTTTAATGCCAATTCAAAAAGGCATATATCTATAAAAATTATTAAAATATATACAGTTATAATATTGAGGCTGATTATATAGATTATTGTCAAAAAACTTTGACTTAAGCACCATAGATAGCAAAACATTCAAATGTTATTTTTCATTTCAATTATTGGAATGTGTGTAAATGCAGTAAGTTTAGTATAAAATAAATTACATAAATAAAATTTTCAAGTTTCTTCAATATAATACATTCATAGATAAAACAATCTTCTTGTGTAAATCACTTAAGTAGTGGAGTGACTACATTTATTGCAATGAACACAGACTGGTAGAGTGATCTAAGAAACATTAGTAACTATTTTCTTTATCTTCATCAGCATCATTTGTATTTATATTGGTATTTATCATGGTTTGTGATTCCATTGATTCGTCTTGCACTCTCGTAGCACTTTCATCTATGTCCGTTTCTTCTTCTTCCTCATCTTCTACATCCATTTCAAACAGACGGACGCGTCGCCTGGAACTAAACAGAACACAGGCCACTTTCCTCGAACCACTGACGGCGAAACTAGCCGCCTTCATATTTTCTAGATGACGATAACTCATTTTATCCACTAACAATCCACCATCTACTGTTATGGGTATGGCTTGTATCAAATTTTCGTTAACATTTATGTTAATATCATGAAAATCATTCGCTAAAGTTCTGAGAGGTAACTGAACAAGAACAGGTAAGCCATGTTCCAAATTACCTTCAATTTCTTCAACAAGCAACACCGACACAGTATCCTCACTATAAAATTGTGCATCTAGTATTCGGTGTCTCTTGCACCTGTCAGATAGTGGAGACATGGTTTCCTTCAATTCTATACTGGTATTATTAATTTCCCCAAAGTATATACTCACTGCTTGTAAAACTGAGGGATCAGTAAGTGATTCTCTCATAACATACATATACATACTGGGCTGTGGTTCTGCTGTAAATATTGTATAAATGAATCCTTGCTGAACTGAACTATAGTGAGAGATTCTTATGAAGTAGGATGTTGATGCTTTAAATAAAACCTGTTCA
The DNA here is from genome assembly GCF_000671375.1 of Centruroides sculpturatus. Lineage (NCBI taxonomy): Eukaryota > Metazoa > Arthropoda > Arachnida > Scorpiones > Buthidae > Centruroides > Centruroides sculpturatus. Next base: position 226,188 of record NW_019385603.1, read on the forward strand.
TATCTTTTTCTCATTGAATGTCCCAAAACTATTGCCGGTTCAGAAAATGCATGCTCTATGGATTTCTGTACTTCGGAATGTTGCTGTACCAATGATTTTTCTGGACAATGAGAAAACAGCAGATCACTTTCTTTCAACTGTGGATGATTTTCAATAAATGCAACCCAAGGATTCTGTGATACTGGAGGAGGAAAAGAGAGATTTTCCATTTTTAAATATTGTCCCACTCTTTCTAGACTAAAAGTCGATCTTTTCTCTTGATCCCATTCAGCAGCAAAATTTTCTTTTAAAAATTCTGCTACAAAATTTAAATCCTGTTGTGTGACTTTCATTATTTCTGGAGGCACAGGTTCTTCAGAAAGCCTCAAAATCACTGCATACAGCCAACGGAAAAATGCTTTGAAATTTTTCATGCTGTTGTCAATCACTTGTTGGATTTCTGTTGCTTTCATTAAAAATGAGGCAACAGACATTACAGCTTGATTCACAGAATCAACTGATAAGCCTAAGGCACCAAATCTTTCAGTCCACTGTGCCATTCCTTTTAAATCACCAAGATGATAAAATAAAGCTTGTGATACACTTTGAAGATGTTTCAATACTAATTTTTGAATATTTGAATATGAAAGTTCAATAGAATGTCCTAATTTCTTCAGACCTTTTTCAGTTAAGTCATGAAGCAAAAATTTTTCTAACACATCTGATGGAGTACCAAACATTAAAAGTTCTAAAAAATCATCACTAACACTACCAGAAGACATTTTATACTTTTCTTCAGCATAGTTTGTAAGTTTTGAATCAATTTCTAATAAAATATCCTCCCAGGCTTCTGATATAGCACGAATTGTAGATGATAAATAACCTTGTAATGAAGCTATTTGTCCATATTTAAATGCAACTACTTGCAATTCTTGATGCTTATTTTTTATCAAAGGAATTTCATATGAAAGAAAAGAATATAAGCTTTCACCATCAACATTTTTACTTTCCATTGTCACACACAACAAACTTAAATCTTCAGATATCGAGACAGATTTTATTTTTGGTGGTTCAATCATGACATTGTTAGCTACTTCAGTACTGACATCAATTTCACCTGATGGGAATACACCAAATGAGAAAAGAAGAATTTTTCCATTCGAAGTTCCAACAATCAAAATGTTTAAATTATTTTGATCTTTAAGTTTTTTTGCATCTTCCACATTTTCTTCTGACTGTTTACCTAGCGATCCATAGCTTTTACTGAGGGAAGGCAATTTTGATAAAAAATGATGAGATAAATCTTCGTAAAAGTATATTTCATTATCGGATTTTGTTACGTCACTTGTGGATTTTGCCACCCATGTCATAGCCGTAACTGATGCTCTTATTTCAATAGTATGAAGGATATCTGCATTTTCCACATCACATAATACTATTTTTCCTAAAAATATAAAACATTACAATTTACTTGAAATGCAAAATATATTTTTTTAAGAATTTTACAGGATTTGCAAACTAAATTATCATGTGCTAAATTAAACTAAACTAAATTAAACAAAATTAAAATGACCTTGCATATCTAAGGAATACATATGTTACCGCTAAAGCTCGAAATCCGTTAATGTGCACATTACCTAGCTAATCTGCACATTAACTAGGGTGATCCGTTAAAGTTGCTAAAATTGTTCTATTTCTCAAATTACCTAGGTAATGTGCAGAGTATCTAGGTAATCTGCACATTACCTACTAGGCACTCGGTAAAGTGAAACTAAGATTTTTGCTGGAACAACAGCAACGTTTCTGTACGCTTAAATTAACATCATGTTATTTATTTAATTTTCAATATCTAAAGAATCAAGTTAATACAATCAAACAATCAACAAATTAGTTGATTGAATCAATCATCAAT
>NW_019385603.1:229475-233902 GCF_000671375.1 Centruroides sculpturatus
TTGATGATTGATTCAATCAACTAATTTGTTGATTGTTTGATTGTATTAACTTGATTCTTTAGATATTGAAAATTAAATAAATAACATTATGTTAATTTAAGCGTACAGAAACGTTGCTGTTGTTCCAGCAAAAATCTTAGTTTCACTTTACCGAGTGCCTAGTAGGTAATGTGCAGATTACCTAGATACTCTGCACATTACCTAGGTAATTTGAGAAATAGAACAATTTTAGCAACTTTAACAGATCACCCTAGTTAATGTGCAGATTAACGGATTTTGAGCTTTAGCGGTAACATATACATATATATAATATATATTTACATAATTTTATCATCAAATATATCAGAATAATTGACATAATAAGAAAATTCTTCTTTGTCAATATGCATGTATTTTAAAAAACAATGATATCTTCACTTTAAAAATAATGAATGATCTTTTATACTTAAAAATAGGATTCTGTTTGGAAGTCAACTAATTATTAGTTAGACTTTTTAAACTATCAAAAATAAATTTAAGGAATCATCATAATCCAAAAAATCAATTTCTTTTATGTTAGATAACATTAGTGTCAATGAAAAGCAAATAAGACAACCATGTTGCTCATGGTTGCTCATGCAAGCAACGAAAATAGAAACTGCAGGCAATACTTTTGGCTTTGAGACAGAAAACTATTGTCAGAAAGTCTAATTTTTTAAAGCCAAATGATTACCAGAACACATCAGATTATATTACCATTACTAATAATTATTAAATCCCAAGTCAGCACTATGAGTAACTAGTGTGGTTATATAAATTAAGTATGTTTGGAAGTAAAGGATCAAACAGAAATCCAGATTGCATAACTGGCAATGTATCTACATAGTTAATACCAATTCTCTCCTTACTCAGTTTATTACTGGCAACGGGAGATTTTCCAGCTATCTCCATCACTTTACAGGTAAACGTACTCCCCCTTTGTGCCATCTGTATGGAAGTGGATGGCCCCAACCACTATCTACAGATGTGTGTGCCTTGAAAGGGAAAATCTCGAAATTGAACTAATTGCACAGAAATTAAACATCTCCTGGCCGTGTCAGCAACATCATCTCCTTAAACACAAGGAATTATATTCAGCTTTTCGTAACCTAGTGCTTGCTTATGAGCAAGTAGCACCCATCACCACGCGTGAGTAGTTCCTCACCAGACATTGTTCTCCTTCATTATCTCCGCCACTGCTATAGATCTCTGTAAATATTGTACATATACCACAACTGCTACTGTTTTCAAAGTTGTAATGTAATGGCTTGTATTACTTCTCTTGTGTATTGTATTCTATACTCAAATTGTATTTTACACTCTATTATATTGTACCATTACTTAATTTGCTGTATTGTACTCAATTTTATGTAATTAATGTGCTTTTTCCTTCTGCACTTATACACATCTCCATGTTTTATTTTGTATTAACACTTGTAATATTGCATAGTGTCTGTACTTGTAAAGCTTTCAAAATCCATCACTTTGTAATTCTGTATGTACAGTACCTTTTACTGTAAACAAATTGTAATTAATTATATTATCATTGTATTTTACTGCAACATCATTGTAATACCTGCATCATCATTGTATTAACTCTTGTATACTATTCCAACCTACTTTTTGATATCTCTGTAATTCCTGTATTGTAAACAAGTTAACAATTACTGTATCTGGTTTTCATTCCCAGTAGTGCCATGCGGAATCGGGCATGTACAAACTATTATATATAATAAAGATATTGAATCTACATGTTGTGGGTTAAAGTCCTGCACTGGGCCAATTCTTTTCTTCCAGAATTTTCTAAATTATTTAATATTAATTTAATCATAATTATTAAATTATTAAGAGATGGCACCTAACACCTATCTTTAGTGCCAAATTACTCAAATTTAATTATTATTAGTAGCAGTAATATAGCCCAGTTTAATCTAATAACCATTTGGCTTCAAGATGTTTATACAAGGTGTGACAATTTAATTCCCAGAATGGCTGCGTAATGTTGTCCATGACATAATTATATGAAAATGACATGTGCATTCATGTTTGAACTAATGTGTGCATAAATTTCAAACTGATAGAACTAGTTGTTAATTAGCCATTGAAAAAGTAACAGTTATCTCATGTACTCTTTGGCATAAAAATGGGTGACTGAAATTTAAGAGCAATGTATTAATATTAAATTTTGTGTGAAAATTGGCAAATATGCTACTGAAACTTTATAACTGTTGCAAGTGGCATGTGGCAAAGATGTTATCAGAGCATCCAATGGAAATCCCAGAGTTCACCGTGCCCTAAAAATGCATACATGTTGTGCTCACAGTTTAAGACCAAGCTGGTGTATTTCTTTGACCACAAGGAAATAGTCCACCAAGAATTTATTGAACAGGAACAAACAGTCAACCAACAATGCGATTTAGAAGTACTGCAAGGATTACAGTAAGAAATTCTGTTAGAAGAAAAAGACTCAAACTGTCGCCTGACGAGTGGATCATTTATCACGACAATGCACCAAGTCACAGTGACATTTTGTGGCCAAAACTGCAATTAAATTATCCTGCCTATTCACTTGACTTAGCTCCTTGTGATTTATGGCAATTTCCAAAATTAAAATCTGTACTGAAAGGATGAAGATTTTCTAATATAACTAATATCCAACAGAACATGAGATATAACTTCCTTTCAGTACAGATAAATACACAACTAAAGTTGAGGTAACCAAAAATATTTAATCAGAAATGTTTTGACCATATTTTGATCATCTTCAACTAAAAAAAATATAGGAAACAGAACAGACTATCTTCTTTACATTTAAATTTATAAATTTGAACAAAAAACAGACTAAATTTTTAAAAAAGTTTAATTTAATTGGCACTTTAAATATATAAAAAGGAGTTATATTGTATTCATTCTATTTTAGCTAAAGAAGGTTGAAATAGAGCAGAAAACATTTCTGATTAAATGTTTTTTTTTTGTTATCTCAACTTAAGTGTATTTATTTAATCTTGGTTTTTATTAGAATGGTCCCAAGTTTTGTGAGCTTTCATGACAATTAGTATTTTAAATTTATATGAACAAATTTCTAAAAGGAGTCAATTTTCTATGCTGATGATGTCATATTCTCATCAGAAAATAGACAGTCTACAAAAAGTGCTATTTAAATTTCAAAAGAATTCTATCAATAAGAGATTTGGGATGAATGTCTTGATAACAAAAGCAAAATATATCTCTTTTCCTAACTATGCATTAAGATTTAAATTAGAATTACATAGATACAATGATAATAGAACAACCTAATGAATTCAAATATTTATACAGTTATATTAACTGTAAGAGTAAATTACAACTGAAATATTAGAATGAACAACTAAATTGATTAACAAGTAATTGAGCAAATACTTGTTAATCAATAATCATAATCCACATTGTATCCATCGTTGCAATTTCCTGTACTTCTCATAATCATTTATATCACATGGAGTTGAAAAGGGACTTAATGTCCAAAATGCATACTCAGGGAAATAAAGATATGATTTTCTAAAGTTTGTCCTCTTTCTGACTGATGGTGTAATAAGTCTAGCAAAAAAGGAAAAGCCATCATAAGCTAGTATAATTGAGTAATCCATCTACTACTAATAACCTATGGCAGGGATAGCAAACCTATGGCACGAAAGAAAATTTTGATGGCACACACAAAAAATATGATTTCTTTTTATTAATCATAATGAAATTTTATTTTATAAATTATAAAAATGAATTAGAATTCAACAATCCATACTTTAAAAATAATTTATAATTTAAATTTATAGTTCTGAATATCTACCAACTATAAAATATCATTTTGTGGTATGATCAATGCTCTCCTGTGGTCATGCGTATTAATTTGCTTCGTCATGAAAACAGACTGTATTGCCAATGAGCCTTTAGTCTTTGTAATTCCAAGTGTTTGTATGTGTCCTTTTAAAACTTTAATCATTGACACGTTAAATACTGTATAACTATTTACAACACTACGGTTTTATTTTAAGGTAATTATTGCAAACATCTCCAACCCGATATATAATATAGCTACAACCAACAGACTACCGAAAATCTATCGGGCTAGTTTTATGCTAATTATTAAATAAATTACGTAATCAATTTGGTACTAGAGGTAAGCGTTAGGCGCCATCTCTTATTAATATTAATAATTATAAATAATTTTAATTAATTTAAATAATTTGGAACCGCTGGGAGAAAAAATCGGCCCGGAGCGGGACTCGAACCCACAACTCCTGCTTACCGTGCAGATGCGTTGCCAGTTACGCTACCCGGACCTCCGATCCGATCTCCTCTTCCAGCGTATATAATCTAACTACTTAACCATCGACGGTTATTACAACGCCGGCTGGGGACACATTCAGTGCCCA
>NW_019385603.1:234104-236561 GCF_000671375.1 Centruroides sculpturatus
TATAATTATTAATATTAATAAGAGATGGCGCCTAACGCTTACCTCTAGTACCAAATTGATTACGTAATTTATCTAATAAGTAGCATAAAACTAGCCCGATAGATTTTCGGCAGTCTGTTGGTTGTAGCTATAATTATATATCGGGTTGGAGATGTTTGTATATATATTACGCCTTGCCGGGGCTTGCGATGGCCGGTTGAGAGCCTTATGGGAAGTAGGACGTGGGCACTGAATGTGTCCCCAGCCGGCGTTGTAATAACCGTCGATGGTTAAGTAGTTAGATTATATACGCTGGAAGAGGAGATCGGATCGGAGGTCCAGGTAGCGTAACTGGCAACGCATCTGCACGGTAAGCAGGAGTTGTGGGTTCGAGTCCCGCTCCGGGCCGATTTTTCTCCCAGCGGTTCCAAATTATTTAAATTAATTATAATTATTAATATTAATAAGAGATGGCGCCTAACGCTTACCTCTAGTACCAAATTGATTACGTAATTTATTTAATAATTAGCATAAAACTAGCCCGATAGATTTTCGGCAGTCTGTTGGTTGTAGGTAATTATTGCATTTATACATATATTTTAAATTTAAATGTAATTTTTTAGATTATTGTTTTATAATTTTTTATTATGGCTAGTTCAATGAAAAAATTGAAATTATCAGACACAGGTAGTAGCAGAGAATTTCCAATTTGGTGGACCGATAGGTACGGTATGATTAACAAGGACAGTAAAGCTATTTGTATTTTATTTTCAGAAACAGTGGTTTGTAGAACATCATCAGTAAAGTGACATTATGAAACCAACCGCAAATCTCTTTTCAGTCGAAGTGAAAAAGAGCAAAAGGAGTATATATCACGTGTTTTCAAAAATAAAAATGCACAAGCTACGTCCTTAATGAAATATATTGGAACTCAATCAAACACTACTGCTGCTAGTTATCAAGCGTCAAAAGCTATCACTCAATATGGGAAAACTTTTAATGACCGTCATTTTTTTAAAGGAAGCTTGGTTGCAATGTGCACCCTACTTATTCGAAGATTTCGAAAATAAAGAAAAAATTATCCAAAGAATTAAAGATATACCATTAGCTAAGAATACGCTGAAAGAGAGGATTTTGAGAATGGCAGAAAATGTAAGTTTTCACAAAGCTTTCAACCACAAATAGAACTGTTTAATAGAAATTTTTCTTTTTTGGTTTATTAAATTATAATAATTTTTTTTTCGAGAGTGAAAGGAAAAGAAAAAACATAAAATAAAAAATAAAAAAGCAAAAAAGAGAAAAATACAAGAATCATAACATATGCTAGACAATTTCAGTGTGGCACGTTAGTAATTCCATAAAGATTATTTATAAATTTATGGCACGGACAATGAAAAAGGTTCACCATCCCTGACCTATGGCATATAATCAAGGGCAGACAAGCAAAAGACAAATGATATAGACAAGAAGAAATAAATGTTTTGAAAAAAATATCAATCGCAGGAGTTACCAGGCTAGCTAAAATAAGAAACACCAAAATAAATAAAAGGTGTAATATACAATTAATGAAACAATGGATAGCATATAAAAGACTGAATGAAATGGGAACAGTACAGCACGTTACACAGAGGAGATGATGAGGAATTAATAAAAATTGTTTATAAATGGAGACATAAAGAAAAAATACTAGTAGACAGAGAGATAAAAAGATTCAAACACAATAGGCAAAGATAAGATCTCAATGAAACAGAGAATATCTCTAAGGCATAAGAAGAAAATGATTTTAAATATATACTACAGTGCAAAGCAAAGTGAATGGGGGGTTTTGCCACCTATTCACTTTCCTATTTTTTTTTTTTTTTTAAACTCTTTCTGCCCAATGGGCACTAAGAGGGTCTCTTTAAGCAAACCCATTATGGATTCAGCCAGGCCCACCACAATGGGGTGGCCAGGTGGTGAGGGACGGAGCCTAACATATCCAGACTGACCACTCTCCCGAAAAATTCCTGGAAATTTTTCAACCCATCCAGATTTGATCCCTGGTTCCCCCAAGTGGTAGGCTGCCACCTTGACCACTTGGGCTATTCACTTTGCTTACTTGCCCTAAAGGCTTTGCCAACTTGTTCTCAATGTAAACTATTCATAACAAAAATTTTGTCATGATTCATTGATTTCTGGTGCTGGGTGCTGCTACTTTTATATATATATGTATTTTTTATTTGTGATGAAACAGATAAATGTTGGTAATAATTAAGGATGCACCGATTAATCGGTAAGTAATCGGTAATAGGCAGTATCGGCCATTTCCCCCTATTAATCGGTTTCAATAATCGGCCAATTTTACGTTTTGGTATTTTTATTAGAATGTTACGTACAATGCTAGTAATAAAAACTAATAAATTTCTGTTATATATTTATTATTTATTACATGACAATCTGAATATTAAAAAAATTTACTAATCAACAAGCAATGAAAAA